>NC_068981.1:8819750-8821470 GCF_001194135.2 Octopus bimaculoides | reverse complement strand
AGGTCTTGCCTCACCACCTCAGCCCAGGTCTTCCTGGGCCTACCTCTTCCACGGGTTCCCTCAACTGTTAGGGTGTGGCACTTTTTCACGCAGCTATCCTTATCCATTCTCACCACATGTCCCTACCAGCGCAATCGTCTCTCTTGCATGCCACAACTGATGCTTCTAATGTTCAGCTTTTCTCTCAAGATACTTACACTCTGACGGGTATTCACATTGACATTACACATCCAACGGAGCATACTGGCTTCATTCCTTGCGAGCTTACGTATGTCCTCAGCAGTTACAGCCCATGTTTCACTGCCATGTAGCATGGTTGTTCGTACGCATGCGTCTTCTTTCTACCACAGGGGCACCAAAAGCCTGAAATTTGCGGGGAGGGGTTAGTCAATTGCATTCACCCCTGTACTTCACTAGGGATGAACCCTGAAAGTATGAAGGGCAATCTCAGCTGTTCGTGACAGTAGTTTTACTAAAATTGTTGCAAATGGTGTGACATATGATGTCTGCTGTAACTAAATCAGAGCAGAACTCTATATTTCCTTATCTTTGTGTGACACTTGTTATCTTTCTGAACTTTCTGGAACCATTTTGCTTGTCATCCGTCCTTAATTATTAATGTCCCTCTCCATTCACATTTTACATTGATCACCCTTCTGTGCTACCAAATTATCTCTCCTCAGCCATCACTCACCTTTCACTCTTATGTAACCTACTGACCCACATGTCATCTTCCTCTCTTTCATCCTTTCTCTATCTTCTATATTATTATTACTATTCTAGTACTCCTCACTCCATTTCTACTGTCAGTCATCACCTGCACTCCCCTACCTTCCCACCATCTCTTGTATCATCAACCACCCTTCCTTCCTTGCCCACTAACTATTCATTACTTCCACCCATCTCTACAGCCACCACCTACTTTCCCATTTCCCATCTATAACCATCCTTCACTCCCCTCTTAAACTCTTACAAATTCTACCTACACTCCTTATTCTTATCACCACTTACCTTTTTCGCCTTCTTGTACATTTAAGACCCACCCTGACCAGTTAAATCTGCTCTTTTATAACATGGAAAGCGGATGTTAAATGATGATGATGTGTGTGTGAGTGTTTGTGTGTCTGTCTTCCCACTACTGCTTGACAACCGGTGTTGGTGTGTTTACATCCCTGTAACTCAGCAGTACAGCAAAAGAGATTAATGGAATAAGTACTAGGCTTAAAAATAATAGCAAGTCCTGGGGTCGATTCATTTGACAAAAATTCCTTCAAGGCAGTGCTCCGGCATGGTCGCAGTCTAATGACCGAAACAAGTAAAAGTAGATATAAAAAATCCCTGAATTGGAAATACACTTTTCTACTCTAGGCACAAGGCCTGAAATTTTTGGGGATGGGGACCAGTTGATTAGATTGACCCCAGTATGCAACTGGTACTTAATTTATCGACCTCGAAAGGATGAAAGGCAAAGTTGACCTCGGCGGAATTTGAACTCAGAACGTAAAGACAGACAAAATACTGCTAAGCATTTTGCCCAGCGTGCTAACGTTTCTGCCAACTCCCTGAATTGAAAATATTGACCAACAAATCTGTGCAGGATAAATATCTTCCAATAACTTCAAAATCTATTGTTGAACTTTATTTTTATCTGTTTCAGGAATACATCAAGAATAAGCTCAATGATGATATTGCTCAGAACTTCTATGAACATATCCTTTGT
>NC_068981.1:8815853-8819693 GCF_001194135.2 Octopus bimaculoides | reverse complement strand
AAACGGAAGACTGCAGCGAAACCCCCAGCAACAATTCCAAGGCCAGAATCAATTCAGTTTGAAGCTTTGCTACAGGTAAAACGAAATTTTAAAGAATTTTACAAAAGTTTGAATTTTTAAAAAACTTTAAAATTTTTCTTTTAAATTTTTCTTTTATAAAAGTGAAATATGTTTGCAAATCAAATTCAGTAGAAATCCAGTTGAAAAACTAAAAACAACAATTTTGAAATTTCAATTGGAGACTAATTTGGAATTTAATGAATGAGTCTTTCATGTATCAGGTCATTAAGAATGAAATGTCCAGTTTCCTTCTGCACCAAGTTTGACAATCGTTAACTCTAATGTTTTATCCTGACAATTCTTTGTTTTACAACATTGAAGAGTTACACCATCACTTTTTGAAATGCAATTGATGGTGTCTGATTATTTTGTGAATTTTCTTTTGTAAATGAATTTTTTTGAATCTATGGATAATGTTTATGAATATGAGTTTTGTTGTGGAACCAATGCATCCCAAACAGCTTGAAACATCAATGAGGTGTTTGGTGAAGATGTAGCGAATGAGTACACTGTACGTTGATGGTTTGGGAAGTTCTGGTCTGGTGACTTTGCTCTTGAAAATCAGCCCTGTGGTAGACCGGAGACCAATGATGAGCTCGAAACTAGTGGAAGCGGATACATCTCAAACTACATGTGAGTTAGCTGTAAGGTTTGATGTTTCAATTCTAACTGTAATGGATTATCTGAAACAAATCGGCAAGGTAAAGAAGCTGGACAAGTGGGTACCACTTGTCATTGCCTCAGTGAGGTCCAATGTTCGAAGGTCGTGCTTCACCACTTCATCCCAGGTCTTCCTGGGTCTACCTCTTCTACAGGTTCCCTCCACTGTTAGGGTGGGACACTTTTTCACACAGCTGTCCTCATCCATATGTAGCACATGGCCATACCAGTGCAGTCGTCTCTCTTGTACACCACATCTGATGCTTCTTAAATCCAACTTTTCTCTCAAGGTGCTTACACTCTGTCATGTATGCACACTGACATTACACATCCAGCCATGAGTCACAGAAATAAGTTTGGAGGGAGGTGATTAACTCTGGATTATACCATTTTGAGGCTCAGTCACATTGTTAGGATCAACTGATTGGGGGTGGGGTTCCCATTTAGTTGTTGTTTGCAAGAGAGGTGGAATGGAAGTGAGACTAGGAAAAGTTTCGATGTGTCTCTGTGAAGTTGGAAGCAAAACAATTGCATTTTCTGTCAAACTGGAAGATTCTGCAAATTAATTTGAAATCCTTTTAATCAAAGAAGCAAGAATTCTATCTGCAATGTGGCAGGCATCCATTTGTTTCTCAATGTTTGTTTTGGCAGTCATTGCAGTTGTAGATAACTGAGTGTCAGTTGGTGGTGTGCACACCCTGGTAGTAGTGGGTCACTTCCTGTGGGTGGTCCAAGTTAGATTGTACAAGTGCAGCATTACTTTAAGTAGTGTACGATGAAGAAGACTCAAGCTGATTTAGCTGGATGGCATTGGTCACTTACTCAGCTGTTGTTCCAGACAGATCAAGAGTGAAATCTATTTCTTGTCAAGACTTGTCCAAAGAAGAGCAGATATGTGGACATAATGTGATGATGATGATGTTGTTGTTGTGAGACTTGTCTTGAAGAAGGGAGGTGATGTGAAAGTTGGAGGTAAAGTTTGAATTATTATGCAGTATGAAGTTATTTGAGAGCAACAGGTTATGGAAAATATTGAATGATGTTTCTAGGCATGGGAACTGTTCTAAATGATGCTTGTCTGATAAAGAGATGCTGTGTGGAAGGGGCTCATGACAAAGATGTCAGTCTTTGCAGAGACAAGGTGACATGGGGTCATTTGAGATTGATAATATAATACAACCCCAACCAACATGGAAAAAGCAGACACTGGAAAGGTTTTGGGTTATTTACCACATATTGTATCTGTTTCTATTAATGACTTGGCTTTATCAACTAAAATTTAATTTAAAACAAAACAAAAATGACATATCTGTCCCTGTTAATTGTTTTCAACACCGTTCTTAGATGTTGTTTTTTCCTTCAGTTGGTAGAACAGCTTTCTGAGTCTCTTTGGATGCAAATGTCCAGAGTTGCGTCTAACCACTACAACTGGAGTCTGACCTGTCACCCTGATTCAATAAAACAACTTGGCACTGCACTACTTGAAGATCTCTCAGTATCAAGTGAGTATAGACATTTGTTAATAAATCTGCTTTTGATGGAAGAAAACCTCCCAGAATATGGAACTGTAGTGGAATTTATTTGTTTAAAGACAACTTTGATTTCTTTTCTGATTTGTTTTCCCAATAACATTCTGCTGTGGTCGATCTTTTGTGATTTTCTCATCTCTTGTGGATTGAGAACTACTCTATCTCATCTCTTTGCAATATCTTCTGTGTCATTGATTAATATGGAACCATCTTTGGAATGGGGAGGAGCAGTGGTTGATTGGTGAGGAGCAAATATTTGTTTTAATAAGCTTCAGATTATTCTGAAGTGTTTTTTGTCAAAGTCCAGTTGAATCATCATCATCAACATCAATTAACATCTGTTTTCCATGCTTGCATGAGTTATACAGCTTGACTGGCAAGGCAGGAACCTGCCCCAGGTTCCATACTTTGTGTTGGTACAGCTGGATGTCCTCCCTAATGCCAGTCACTTTACAGAGTGGACTGGGTGCTTTTTAAGTGGCACCAGCACCAATGCTTTTTATATAGAACATGGTATATATTACACACACACACATTTAAAATTCTCATAATCATACATCCACTTTTTCATACCTCTGGATTGAACCAGTCTTCTCCAGTTAAGTGTCTTTTCTTACCATTTGTTAGTATTCCTTGTCATTTCCTTTGTGAGATTTTAAATATTGAGATAAACTTTCACCACTCCTTTGTGTTTGTGTGTGTGTATATATATATATATATATATATATATAATTAAATAAATATAAAATGCATCAAGTACAGGACATCACCAACGAGTGAAAATTACGTGGACACACGAGTGATAAGTACAGGACAAAATACCAAAAAATATACAATAAGAACAGGACATCACCAACAAGTGAAAAATACGTAAACAGATGAGAGACGAGTATGAGACAAATTACCAAAAGAAGTCTAACCCCTCCTCAGTTGTCAACTGTTAATTACTACCTTGTTTTGAGCTTTCAACGACAATATAGGAAAATTTCAGAAACAACAGCTTCCAGAAATTTTTAAAATATAAAATTTCTGGAGAGTTAGAACTTTGAACAAACAAACGACGACAGAGTGGACACACAGAGTAAACAATCGACCAAGACAAACATTAAGGGCTGCTAGGCCAAGATGCATTGTAGTGGGTAACACCTGGGAGAAAGTTTGAAAGGATATAAAATAAATGCAATGCGTCTTGGCCTAACGGCCCTTAATATTTGTCGATTGTTTACTCTGTTTGTCCACTCTGTCGTTGTTTGTTCGTTCAAAGCTCTAACTCTCCAGAAATTTTATATTTTTAAAGTTTCTGGAAGCTGTTGTTTCTGAAGTTTTCCTATATTGGCGTTGAAAGCTCAAAATAGGTAGTAATTAACAGTCGACAACTGAGGAGGGGTTAGACTTCTTTCGGTAATTTGTCCTGTACTCGTCTCTCATTTGTTTACTTAATTTTCACTTGTTGGTGACGTCCTGTACTTGATGTATTTTATATTTATTTATAATCGAACTCCATGCAGCTTTGTCCACAGTAAGTTTTTACTTTTATATATATGTGTGTGTGTGTGTGTGTGTGTGTGTGTGTGTGTGTGTGTGTTAATGT
>NC_068981.1:8811063-8815843 GCF_001194135.2 Octopus bimaculoides | reverse complement strand
TGTGTGTGTGTGTATTAATGTATCATATATCCAAAAAGAAGCACACTCTAAAATATAGAGTAGAAAAGTATTAAAGTAATAAAGTTAATGTCTGGTCATAGAGTGACCAATGGCTTTGCATTCAAGAAGGTTGCAGCTTCACAGATGACTCAATCAGATTCTAGTCCAAAGACAAGTTTAACTCATCACCTTTGAGAGGTAGAAATCTGTTACGGTCATTGGTCATTTGGTCATCAGGGAATAAAAAGTCCAGTGTTAGTGAGCACAGGTTCTCTCTCCTAAACCAGCTATCTGTGGATCTGGTGAGGGGAATAAGGGTTTAATTCCTTGGGCTGCTATTGGATTGTAAGGACTCTTCTGGGCTTAGTCAGCAAACGGGGAATCCTATGCTTGAAATAATGGATGCATAGTGTGAAGATTTCAGCGACCCAGGTCTCAAGGAATGTTTGAATATCCTAGCTTGCTCAGCTATGCAGAGCTGGCAGCATACACTCCTGTTGGTGTAGGATCCCAGCCATTCTAAGATCTTCCACTTGATATTGTATGGCGTTCCTTCATCTTAGAGGTGCTACACATGGCTGACCAGGGATGTAATGAATTGTCTTTCTGGGACCCCAAAGGAGGATCAGCCAGGCAAGCAAGCAAGATTAATGATGACATAGGGAGAGCCTCTGGCCTCTCTCTCTCTGGCCTCTCTCTCTCTGGCGCAGCACTGAAGAAGTGACCTTATGGTTTAATACCAACTGGGGGAGGGGCAGAGCAAGGTTCACACAATTCAACCAATTTTTACCTGTCGGTAGCGAAAGGGTTACTGATCAAGGCACTTTCCTTTGCTAAGGGCTTCACTGACATTAGTGATAGAGACATGACATAGACATTATGCATGCTAGGAATATGGTCAGTGTTCTTCTCATGTTGTTCATTGGCAGCCATATATATATATTCTCATTATTTCTGAGCAATATTCTTTGTTCATCTGGTTGATGAACTTGCAATCTCACTAATGAAGGTGCTTTTTCATGAACTGAAAATCCCAAACTAGATGCAATTGCTTTGGATGGTCGAATATACTTAGCCATTAGATATTGACTAAATTTGTTATCATAGCAGCTTGGTCATTTCCTTTCAGTGTTTACCTGATGACGTACTTAATTTACCTGACTGAGGTTATGATTTCAATGTTACAATGACATTTGAACACTCTTCAGAGAGTCTCATTATAAGGTACAACCCATTTGTTTGTTTGTTTCTCCTTTCTTATGAGATTCAACTCCTCCCATTGCAATTGATCTTTGTCTGTAAAGAGATAGTCTCTTTGTCTGTTTTTTCTGCCTTTTGATTAAGATATTTCATTTTAAATAAAATAGTAATTTTCCCACTTAAGAAAAAAAAAAAGAAAGAAAAGAAAATCAAGTACCCATGATCCAAAAATTTCAAAAATATAGGGAGAATTTCTATCTTTCAAGTCTACGGCACTCACATAGAAAAAAGAAAGTAACTAGAAAAAGGGACAGACAGTTGTAGCTGGGCTGGCTCTTTGAAGTGTTGACATTTTCAACTTGATTTTTTTTTTTTCTTAAAGGGAGAAATGATTATTTTATTTGTAATCTTTATCATTTTAATCAAACGACAGGAAAACGGATGAACTTTGAGTCTTTAGTACAGATTGATCAATTTTTGCCTTTTACTTGAACCTTAAGCTTTTAGTTTCATTGTTTGAGATTAAATCTGTGTTTGCTCACCCAACAGACAAAAATCATGACAGCAATGAGTTTGAACTCAGTGAAACTGAGGTAGAAATTTGGTTACTCAAAGCAGCTTTATTCCGGAAAATTTTTGATACTGTTTTCTTCAAATGTTTCAACTTGATAACAGATGTAAGTATCCAATTTTCCCTCACCGTTTCTTTTGGAATTCTTAAAATGTTTTATGAGAAAAAATACTTAAAAAAAAATAATCTATCAATTAGTGCCAAGGTTGTGTTGTTGTTAAGAAGTGTCCTTCTCTGACGTGGTTCCTGGTTCTATGCTACTAAGTGCCATCTTAGGCACCTATTTTCTTCTGTGAACATAAGTTGACCAATGCATTGTCAGTGGAATTTGGTGGAAACTGTGCAGAAGCTTGTTATTGTAGACGTGTAAAAGAAAAAAAAGTGGGTTGTTTCTTGGACCATTTGACAGAGATTGGTAAAATAAGTAAATTGGAATAAGTGCTGTGATTAATAGGATTCACTGGAACCTTTGAAATTGTTTCTCCAGCATGGTGACACTCTTGGTTTAAACAAGTAAAAGAATTTAAAAATAGTTCTACTCTCTTTGTAATTTAATGCTGTGTGAGTGTGTGTGTATTTAGTTTTTTTATTTTTATTTCGAATGAAGAATTTTATTGATGGGCATCACAGAAAGTTTGAGTTTTGTTTTGAAAATGTTGTCTGGAACCAAAGTTTTCAGATAAAACTGTAAATTAAAGAGAAATGTTATTTACAGTTCCAAGACAGTGTTGTTTGTTTTTTGTTTCTTTATAGAAAACTTTTTCCTATTTTTGGTTTTGCAATCAATATTTTTAGTTCCATTTTGTTGAAGATGTCATCATCATCATTTGTCCATTTTCCATGCTGGCATGGGTTGGACAGTTTCACATGAGCTGGAAAGCCAAAAAGCTGCTCCATATTCTATAATCTGTTTTAGCTTGGTTTCTACAGCTGGATGCCCTTCCTAATGCCAACCACTTTACAGAGTGGACTGGGTGCTTTTTACCTGACACCAGCATGGGTACTTTTTATGTGACACCATCACCAGTGCTTTTTACATAGCACCTGTACCTTTTACATTGCACTGGTACCAATGCTTTTAACATGGCACCATCACTGACAGGGTCACCAAATACCTTTGTAAGACAAAGCAAAACCTCCTCACTTGAGTCTTGAACTTTATAAAAAAAAGTTGATGGATCGATTTAGAGTGTTTTTGTCTGAGTGACAAATTATTGAAGATAAACAGAGAAATGGCATGAATTGATTTATGGAAAGTCTTACACTTGGTGTATTTCTACTCTTTTGTAAATGGGATTGAGAATAAACACACAAGGGTATAAACACATTTGGTGTGATTGCTGTTGATATAAATACTTTGTTCCAATGTTAAACCCTAGTTTCATGAAGAGACCAGGCATGAAAACTAGGAAACAACTCCTGGCATCTTTCACCCATCATTTTAAAAACTGTTGTACTTTTCCAAACCACCAAGACACAATGGAATCTTGGTTTACAAATGTCTCTCATCTTGAACAAATTGGTTTCTGAACATCTTGGGTGATGAATGGTGTCTTGAGTAAGAAACATGCAAGATGGCAACAAGCTGGAAAGATCAGTGGAAGGAGAGCATCAGTTGGTGCCTAGCTTTTGCTTGTTGCACATCCCTCTTTGAACTTGCATTGCCTTCTCTTGAATTTCCTATGGGAAAAATAGTTTGGGATTGCCATTTTCATTAAAGACCTTTAGTGTATATTTGTATGATAAAGTCTTTTAATATATTTTTATATCAATAAAGTCTTTTAATATGTGATTGTGTTGCTAAAGGTATTAAATATATATATTTTTTTAAATAAAACTATTTTTCAGTTTAATATTACTGATGCAAGTGCCTCTTCTGTATTGGAGCATCAATTAATTCAACTGCCTCGTGTTACTGGAGTCAATTGGAACAAATTTAATACACTTCTTGATTTCTCATCTCTAGTTTACCTTTCTCATCATCTCCCCAAGGAACTCTGTGCAAAATGGACCCTCTTATTCAGTAGTCGACTCCATGGTAACAGTTTTTCACAATTAATCTCATATATTCTAAATAAAGGGCCCACTGTCTTAATTATTCAAGACAAAGACAAGCATTGTTTCGGTGGGATAACCAGCTGTAGCTGGCAACTGCGACCCAAATTTTATGGTGAGTACAACTATTTACCTTTCATTGCTTTTTAACCAATTATTTTCTTCACTTATAATAATAATTTTATTATTATTATTAATAGTAATAGTAATAATTTTGGAAGAAGGCTAGCAGTTTTGAGACGTAAATAACGATGGGAATGATATTGGAGCCAACAATGGTGAAGGTGTCACATCCGGCAGGCATCCCGCTGTGCAGCAGGGTGGCCCAGTGGATAAACAGCAACTGGTAGGCAATAAGCAAGACTGAGCTGGAGCAAACGAATAAATGTTGTAGTTATGGTGTGTTGCTACGCGAATAACTCTTGTTTAAGAAAATGGAAGAAGCAAATTGAGGAGACAGACAAAGAATGCACAGATAAATTGAAGGAAAGGTGAATGTTTGAAATAACTGACCAGGGATTATGTGATCAAGTTGGAGAGATTAGAAAGAATGGGTGGCTAACTGATGTAGACTTTCAGTTGATTAGAGAAAAAAAAAGGGTTCTTGACAAAGAGAGTGGAAGATCTGAAAGAAGCTGGAAAGGAAGAGGATGGGATTTTGAAAGAACTGGTGGACCCCCTTAGCCATTTGATGTTTCATAAACTAGTTTTATAGATGACTTCTTTCAAAATTCCAATTTTGATTTCTATGTTCGCTTGCATCTTTAGCAAGAAACATGTTGAACTCTGTTAAGAGAAAGAAAACGAGACATTTCTTGCAAGAAATACATCTAAAGCAAACAGTTTTTTTTTTTTTCACTGTCCCTTAAAATAATACGGTGGATCCCCAAATTACTATATTTCACTCAACTTGAAAATTCTGGTACTGTGTACCACTTAGGATAACACTATATA
>NC_068981.1:8793662-8810848 GCF_001194135.2 Octopus bimaculoides | reverse complement strand
GATTTATTAATTGCAAAAATTCAACATGTTCTCTTACAGCTGGTTCAATTTTGCCCAAAGAAATTCCAGTAATTAAAACATTTTATCGGGCAAATCTTGTCAAGGTTTATGCCAATATTAGTAATTAAATGATATTCAGTCTGATGAGATGTTTTGGAAGAATAACATCTAATAACTGAACGTTATGTCTTTTCTACTCATGGAAGCAGAATTGAGTATCAAGATTTTAAAGTAAATCTATCAAAGAGGAAAATTCTATTATATTTTTGGAGAGTCATAATGCCAATAAGAAACACACTCACTGGTTCTATTTTAGTTCTTTTATTATTATTATTATTATTATTATTATTATTATTATTATTATTATTATCCAACTTGTTAACCAGTGGTGAAGGCATGTCATTGATGATGTTGCAAATGGTGAGGAAAGGATCCTGATGAACCTAGCTGATTGATCGATTGATTGACTGAATGATCATTCAACCAATCAACTAGTTAAATGGCCAGTTAGTTGATGCATTATAATAACAGAAGTGTAATATAACCAGTGTGTGTGTGTGTGTAAGCATGTGTTGTTTATTGATTTAATGACCCACCCATGATATAACAAAATTTATTCCAACATATGATTTCATATCAAGAATCTTGGAAACCAAATAACAAAAAAGGAAAAAAGGGAGAAAAATTAGCTGGAATTTCATATGGTTGACTTTTATGTAAATTATGGATGCAGTAGGATCAGAGCAAGTCAGCAGAGAGAAAAATTTTATAGGTGGTAGATACCCAGAGTCAATGAACAATAAGGGTATCCATACACTTCTATATTTAAGAGATGAGGAATTATGTACATTATTTACATTTGACGGATATTTGTCCTCATCTTGTTTGTTGTTAACACAACATTTCACCTGATATACCCTCCAGCCTTCATCAGGTGTCTTGGGGAAATTTCGAACCTAGGTTCTCATTAAGGTATTTTTCGATGTTGAGAACATGCGTAAGCTCGCAAGGAATGAAACCAGTATGCTCCGCAGGATGTGTAATGTCTAAACTCTGCTTGCGAAGACCTGTTGAGGCAAGTGAAATCGAAATCGAACCAAATTCGACGACTGGCACCCATGCCAACCTTTTCTTCATTGGACACTAAACTCCGCTTGTGAAGACCTGTTGGGGCAAGTGAAATCAAAATTGTAATTGAACCAAATTCGATGACTGGCACCCGTGCCAGTGGAGCACTAACAGCACCGTCCGAGCGTGATCATTGCCAGAGCAGCTGTCTGGCTTCTGTGCCGGTGGCATGTAAATATCATCATTTGAGCGTTATCGTTACTAGCATCGCCTTACTGGCCCTTGTGTCGGTGGCACGTAAAACACCCACTACACTCTTGGAGTGGTTGGTGTTAGGAAGCCATCTGGTTTCGCCAGTCCTCAGTCAAATTGTCCAACCCATGCTAGCATGGAAAGCGGACGTTAAACAATGATGATAGTTATTCAGGTCACTGCTTGGAATCAAACTTGGAATCTTGGGATTAGTAGCCTACGCTCTTAACCACTATGTCGTATGCCCGTGGGAATACGGCGTAGTGGTTTGATTTCAAGCAGTGACCTAAATAATAATAATAATAACATCGAAAAATACCTTAGGAATGAGAACCCAGGTTCAAAATTTCTCCCAGACACCTGATGAAGGCTGGAGGGTGTATCAGCCGAAACGTTGTGTTAACAACAGACAAGATGAGGACAAATATCCGCCAAATGTAAATGAAGGGTATCCATAAAAGAAATACCTTTGATGACAAGGTCTGCTTAACCAGGAATGGTCAGTCTGGTAATTGTCCCAAAGCTTAGGAGAGGTGGATTAATGTAAAAGTCACTATGAAGAAATCTTTTAGAAATTCAGATTTAAGATGTTAAAATCTTAGTGAAATCTCGTTGATTTACTGATTTCTTCTAATTGTGTTCAACATCTTTTTCAGGTTCTCATGATTGCCGTTTATTCTCTCTCAGACCAAATCTTGCTGTGTATTTACCTTCTGGTTATAATGACCACTTCATGTACATGAACCAAGGACAACAGACCATTCCAAATGGAATTGTAAGTTAATTCATTTTACCTGATCAGATCATCATTTTTTACAATTTACTCCATCATCATCATCATCATCATCATAGATTGGCTTTCCAGGCTGGTTTGGATTGGACAGGTGGTTATAATCCAGATCAATTCTTATTCAAGGTTACTATTTCCTCAGATGAATCTGGAGGACCATATTTTACTCATACAAACTATTTTCCCATGTGGTTTCCATGGCTGGATGATTTTCCTATCACCAACCTTTTCTTCAGAGTGTATTCGGTGCTTTTTATCCTGGCACCAGCAATAGAGAGAACACCATATCTTTGTCAAGACAAGACGAAAGGTTCCTCTCAGCCGTCCACTGCCATCACTTATCAACAAACCCTTTTACAAAGTCTGCTGGGTGTGTTTTATCATGAGACTAGCATTAATGGGGTGGCCGGGTACTCTGCTAGAGAAAGGAGACCTTATTGCTTTGTTGTCTCTGTTAAAACAGGGTGGGCAGAAGAGAATGTGATTGTTGATGATGAATTAAGGTGAGAGGGGGCCAGAGTATAGCTGGGGGTAGGGAACAGTGACAGAATGAAGAGGGAGAAATGGGAGAGAGAGAGTAATGGAAATGGTTGTTGTCACTAATGAGCAATCTTTGTAATGGTTAGCAGTTCAGCAGGATAAAATATTCCAACCCATTTCTACTATCATCTCTCCCTCTCACTACCACGCCCTTCATCTTACTCTCCAACTCCCTCTCTTTTGTTTTCCAACTGCAGTATCCATGTTTCTACTCTACAACAAAACACCTATGTCTGTCCCCTCTATATCTTAAATCTCTCAGCTAGCTCAAAGCACAAAGCCTTGCCATCTCCTTTCAAGCCATCCAACCCATGCCAGCATGGAAAACAGATGTTAAATGAAGATGATGATTTTTCTCCCTAAATAGGGTGGCTCTGTGTCCCTTCGAACCTTTTATTCTTGTAGTTTCAGTTAATTGTTTCTGTTAATTGTTTCTGTTTTATTTCAGGGAATGGGTGGACAGTTACATTATTTTGGTTTATGGATCGATGACAGTTTCGACACCGGCCACAGTAAAGCCATTCCAAGGTGTACCACCTACAGCAGTCCGCAGTTGTCTGGTCAGACAGAGTTCCAAGTTGATGCTATTGAAGTATGGAGCATTCAGTCTTTGGTTCCGGAAGCATCGCAGGTATAAGAAGAAATTAGAAAATACACCTCAATTCTAACGATTAATTAGGCTATATTAATTATAGCGACCAAGTATGTGTGCATGTCATGTATGTATATGCATATGTGTGTGTATGTTTAATATGGTTATTTTTGGATCTGTTTCAGGGAGGAGGCAGCATTCTTGATGGCAATGCTGATACCAAAGCGCTTTTGGAAATGATTGGCAAGGAGCGACACAGTGACGGATTCCGCAACCCAGATAATGAATCATTGTGACATAACTTATTATTATTATCATTGTTTTTATTATTATTATTATTATTATAAGTAAATCTTTGACATTTCCACAATAGAAGAAGACAATCTTCATTTTATGGTCCAATACAAACAATTTTATTTTCTCTGCTTCAACTGTAATAATAATAGTAATAATAATAATAATAATATATAAATGAATGCCACCTGTGTACATAATTAGTAACTGTATTGATTACAGATATTAACGATCTTTGTTACCATCTTCTGGATGTAGCTTCTTAAAGCAATTTTTGACTGCTTCTGCAAAATTTATTGCAACAATAATGTATTCTTTGTTCTTCTGTCTTGAAATGAAGCAATACCTTTTTTCTTCCAAGTGCCGTAATTTATTTAATTACTAATTAAATTATTATTTAAAATAAATCTCATAACTGAGATGAAAATTTAATAAATAAAAAACAAAAATGATTGAAAAATATCTTGAAATAATGATAATTAATAATTTAATTTTATCATTAATTTGTTTATCAAATAGAAAACATTATTTTAATAATTAAATTTATGAAAAATAAAAAACATGCATTGAAGACTTTAATTCTTATTGGTGTCTCCCCCCCCCCCCCCAACTCCATCCTTTGTCGTGCTCCCTGTACACTTGTTATTTAGGTTTATTCCCTCCCCTTCTACTCTTCTGTAATGTCTCAGTATTTATTGTGAGACTGCAACAAAATCCTCTGAAATTATTGCCCAGATACCCTTTAAAGGGGTTTTCAATGATGTTTATCTAAATTCTGTGAAACTTATTTATTACTGCTCAATATTTACTTGGCATATCATATTTAATTAAACCCAGCTGAAGTGAATTTTGTCCCCAAAATATCAGGATATTTGTTATAGAGAATATTTTGCTTTTATGTCAGTATTTACAATGAGCTTATAATCTCCCATCATCGTATTATAATCTCCCACCAACGTATTATAATCTCCCACCATCGTATTTTAATCTCCCACCAACATATTATAATGTCTCAACAACATATAATGTCCCACCAACATATTATAATGTCCCACTAACATATTATAATCTCTCACTATCGTATTATAATGCCCCACCAACATATTATAATGCCCCACCAACATATTATAATGCCCTGCCAACATATTATAATGCCCCGCCAACATATTATAATGCCCCACCAACATATAATGTCCCACCAGCATATTATAATGTCCCACCAGTATATTATAATGTCCCACCAACATATAATATCCCACCAGTATATTATAATGTTCCACCAACATATAATGTCCCACCAACATATAATGTCCCACCAACATTTTATAATGTCCCATCAATGTATTAAAATGTCCCAGCAACATATCAAAGCCATAATATTTAAAATTTATTTTGCTGTAGATTCTCTGTGAAATATTAAAATAAGTTACTCTTATTCTTGACCATTTCTTCTTGGATTCCTCTTCCTTCTGTCAGTAATGCCATTAATGTCTGGCAAACTATTTTCGTTTTATGTGTTCTGACATTTCAGCTGCTATTCTCCTCCCTCTTCGCTGAATTCTTCCCCATCTGTGTATCGTTCGCCCATTTCTACAGTCTGTCTGTTGGTTTCACTCACAATTATCTGTCCTTCCAACACGTTGCTAATGGAGAATAGCAACATGTTTACACATCCTTGAAGTTTTCAATGAACCTTCATCATCAATCATCCTTAACCCTACTCTATATCTCAATGACTTAAAACCTAAATCATCAGTCATCTTTTATCCCATTCGGCATTTCAATAACTTAAATTTTTGATTGCTCAAAACAGTTCAGACTCACTCTCTCAGGCTTAATTTCACATCAACATACTACTACTACTACTACTACTACTACTACTACTACTACTACTACTACTACTAATAATAATAATAATAATAATAATAATGGAAGATAGTCGTTAACCGATGACGAATGAAATGATAATAATAACTGACAATTGTGCAGTGTTCATAGTTTCTAAATGCACATAAAAATGTTAATTATATAATTACGTCAATTAAAAGCTATCAGAGTTGGTTACATCAGAGTTGTAGAATATTATTTCTTAGACTTTCAAGTTCCATATTTAATGAGGTGTTTAGTTTCTCCTAATTCCAAAGAAATCCAGAAATATCAATCAATGAATTTTTGTTAATTTGTTTAAAAATTTTACCTTAATAATCTATTAATGGCTAATTAGCAACAGTTGCTAGTCTACCTTTGGCAAATGAAATGTTAGCCACATACAAATTGTTTTTGTTGCTTTGAAATAATTTTTTTTTGTTTTTTATAAATTTACTTTAATTTTTGTTGTTTTACTGTCAGTGATCACTTTTTAGCTAAGTTACATCTACTGCTAATAATAATAATAATAATAATAATAATAATAGTAATTATATACTTAACTCAATACTTAATATCACAGTCTTGACCAGACTTTTGTATGTATGTTATACATCGCTGGTCACAATGCACTTTACATTGTTTTAGCTTTCAAACAACATCACCCTGCTGGCTAGGCAAACAGACCGGCATTGCCCCCGACCCAAAGGCTAATCCATCACAGGGTTACCCATTTACGACTTAGTGGACGGGATCAATATGAAATAAAGTGTTTTGCTCAAGAACACAATGCATTGCCTGGTCTGGGAATTGAACCCATAATCTAATGATTGTAAGCGCAACACCCTAACCCCTAGGCTACACTAATAATGCTTAATATAGTTAATTCTAATAATGTTTTATACAATTAACTTAGTATTACCAATTATACTAATATGCTTAATGTAACCAAAGTAATTATATAGTTAATGATATTTTATATAATTAATATTAATAATGACTAACTTGATAATTACACTTTATACACTTAAAACTAATATTGTTTACTTAATACTAAAATGTTAACCTAATGTTGGTTTCAGATCTTTGGCACAAGGCCAACAATTCCAGGGTGGGGGGAAGGGTTAGGGTTGATTACATCAACCCCAGCGCTCAACTGGTACTTTATTGACCCCCAAAAGGATGAAAAGCAGGGTTGACCTTTGTGGAATTTGAATTCAGAATGTTAAGATTGAGGAAATGGTGCTGAACGTGTGGCTCTACGCGCATGAGTGATTCTGCTAGCTCAGTGTTTTAGTTAACCTAATATTAATGAGTTTGTATGTTTAAATTAACATTAATATTGTAGTTTAATTAACTCTAATTAATATCGTTGACTTAATGAGGCAGCTGACAGAATTCTTGGCATGCCGAGCAAAATGCTTTGTGATATTTTGTTCACCTTTGTTTTGAGATCAAATTCTGTCAAGGTTGATTTTGCATTTCATCCTTTCGGGGTCAGTAAAGTGAATATTGATTGAGTATTGGGGGTTGAAGTAATTGACTGACCTCCTCCCCCAAAGTTGTTGGCCCCTGTGTCGAAATTTGAAACAAATAATTTAACTGGTTCATTGGAATGTCTGACAAAATGTCATTTAGTTTCTCTTCTCATTTTTTATATTATAAGTTCAAATCTTGCTGAGTTTAACTTTTATCATCCTTCTCTCTGGGTCAGTAAAATAAAGTGCCAGTCAAATTCTGGATTCAGTGGTATTGATTGAACCCCCTCCCCTCAAAATTGCTGACTTTGTGCTTTGTGAGCTGTTAGAATTGCTTGCAGTATTTGTTCCAACTCTTTACATTTGGAGTTCAAATCCTGCTGTGGTCAACTTGTCCTTTCATCCCTCTGGGGTTTGATTACAATAAAGTATCAGTCTGGGGATGGGGAGGGATGTGCTGAGGGTATTGATTAACCTTCAAAATTGTTGACCTTCCTCCTTAAATTAGAAACCAAGGCAGTGAACTGGTAGAATCGGATAAAAATACCTTCCATTATTTCTTTTGACTCTTTTACCTTCTCAATTCAAATCCCTCCGAGATCAACTTTGTCTTTCATCTTAAAACAAAACACCTGTCATGTTCTGGGGTTGATGTAACTGACGAACCTCATCCCATAAGCATTGCTGGCCTTGAGCCAAAAATTTGAAGCAATTATTATCATTGAGGTCAACCTTGCTTTTCATCCTTTGAGGGTTGTTGAAATAAGTATCAATCGAATATTAGGGATCCATGTAATTGACAAGCCTCCTCTCCCAAACTTTCAGGCCTTGTGCCTAGAGTAGAAAGGATTTTATTTTTATTAGAAGTAGTAGTAGTAGTAACAACAACTATTACTCTTTCTTAAATCTGTTAAGTACCACCTTTCTTTTAACTGACTTTCATTTCCAGTGCCTTTTGTAGTAATACTCCCTGGTTCTCCTACTCACTATGTCCCCGTGTCCCCTTAGCAGCTGTTCTATATATGTGAGACAATATCTTTGTCCATTTTACATAATTTCGCTTCACTGCAATGTCTGTGTTTTCTATGTTTTGTCTACCAAATCACAGCTGTTGCTTCAGGCTGTCTCAGTTATCTCCCCTCCTACTGTCTCCACTAGGTGGTGCGTCTTCACTCTTTTGTGCTTCATCGGGCAGCTTTTATGTAATTTAGTTGCATTCATTGACCTGTGTCTCTCTTCTTCACTTGATTTTCCCCTCTTTCCATTCTAGCTTTCTCTACTAAATCCACTCTGAACTTCATATTTATTTGTAACTTTATTTATTGATCACAAATTTTAAAATTTCATTTCTAAACGTTGGAATTCATGTTTTGAGATTTAAACTTTGGAATTGATTTATTGAGATTTAAACTTTAGATTTGTACAGTTTTGTTTCATTGGTTTCTTTTTGTTGTTGTTGTTGTTTTAAACATTACTATAAGAATTTGTTATTGCTATTATTATTATTATTATTATTATTATGGCAGTGAGCAGGTAGAATTGTTAGCTCTCCCAGCAAAAAGTACTGGGGTTGATGTGATCCCTCCCCTTGAAATTGCTGGCCTGCAAAATTGTGCAGAATTATTGGTGCATCAGACAAATATGCTGAGTGGCATTTCATTTGGCTCTTAACATTCTGAGTTCAAATCCTGCTGTGGTCAACTTCGTCTTTCATCCTATCCTAGAAGGTAAAATATAGAACCAAATTCCAGGCTTTGGGCCTATATTACAAACTATTATTATTGGTTTCAAGATCAGTAATTTCAGGAGATAAGGGTAAGTCGTTTACACCGACCCCAGTACATGACTGGTACTTATTTCATTGACCCTGAAAGAATGAAAGGCATAGTTGACCTCAGTGGAATTTGAACTCAGAGCATAAAGATTTTGTCAGATGTGCTTGTTTCTGCCAGCTTGCCTTACTATTATTATTATTATTATTATTATTATTATTATTATTATTATTATTATTATTATTATTATTATTATTATTATTATTGCTGTTGTCTTTAATAGTTTCATGCAAGTTCCTACTGCATCACCAGACTCACCTCCACGTTCCTGCTGTTTATTTGTGTTCTTGGTCCTTGTTTGTTTATTTCATTGGTCTTTGTTTGTTTTTGGTGCTATTCTAATATTCAAGTAGTTCAGTGTCACTTGTGGTGTGTGTATGCACACACACACACATATATAGATGATATAATCATCATTTCATGTTTATCTTCCTTGCTGGTATGGGGTATGTATGTATATTTTGATTGCTGTTGTGTGTTTAAATGCCAGACAGTGTGTATAATATTTAATGTGTTATTTCTTTACTACCCACAAGGGGCTACACACAGAGGGGACCACCAAGGATAGACAAACGGATTAAGTCGATTATATCGACCCCAGTTGCGTAACTGGCACTTATTTAATCGACCCCGAAAGGATGAAAGGCAAAGTTGACCTCGGCGGAATTTGAACTCTGAACGTAGCGGCAGACGAAATACCGCTAAGCATTTCGCCCGGCGTGCTAACGTTTCTGCCAGCTCTCCGCCTTATAATATTTAATGTGTGTAGTGTTAGTGGGTTTCAGCTGTGTAGAATGTGGGTTGTGTGAATTGTTGGTTTGATGGTGCCTATTATTATTATTATTATTATTATTATTATTATTATTATTATTTTTGGTAGCTGTAGCTAACCATATCAGTGGGACACTGGATGTGTGTCTTACAGTAGCATGTGTATTTATCTTCTGAGTCCAAATTTTGCTGGGGTTTATTCTTAACATGTAACACCACTCATTCCAAAATATCTGGTCAGACACCAATCTATACTTGATACAACAGCCAACTGGGGCAAATAATGGGTTGTGAATTTGTAGCTTTATGCTATTTACATTTTTCCTTGGGCATTTAAATATATAAATAAGTAAAATATAAATATTAATCATAAAAAAGAAAATATTCCACCTTCCATATATGGCCATGCTAGCTATTTATATTGGTTGGAGCCAAGCTGACCATGGCTATTAAATAATACTGGAGAGTGAGGCTGAAGTTGTAAACTTTATGGACAATGTACTTGTCCACTTGGATTTTGGATATTATATAATTACTCATTAACAAAAATGCTATTGACACTGTCAATGCTTTATGCTGTTTAAAGAATAATAAATTTGTACTCTAGCAAATGTATTGAGTTTAATGTAAAATTGTTTTTATTATAATATAAAGAACAAATGTGTGTGTGTGTGTGTGTGCTCAGTCTTTGCTGCTCAATTCAAGAACTGCACCTAATTCTTGTGACCATATTTTGCTTTGGAAGAAAAATGTATTAGTTTTAGTATTGCTGCTCTGTGTATGTGTGTGTGTGTGTGTGTATACGCACAGACAAAAAAGTGCAGATAAGTTCTACTTAGTAGTAGTAGTAGTAGTAGTAGTAGTAGTAGTAGTAGTACTACTACTACTACTATTACTGTTTGTTCTAATATGAGAATTCAATGAAAGTTATTTGTTGAGCAAAAGTTTGTTGTTCAAAGTGGACAGTTGAATACCAGCCAGTGGTCAATAATTTCGTCCTCAGTAACAGGATTGTGTCCTCATCATCATCACCATCATCTTCATCCTACTTTTTACTGCTGGCATGGATTAAACAGGTCATCACGGCCCTC
The DNA here is from genome assembly GCF_001194135.2 of Octopus bimaculoides. Classification (NCBI taxonomy): domain Eukaryota; kingdom Metazoa; phylum Mollusca; class Cephalopoda; order Octopoda; family Octopodidae; genus Octopus; species Octopus bimaculoides. The sequence continues at coordinate 8,800,274 of NC_068981.1, read as the reverse complement.
ATCATCTAACATACAAGTGCACACAGCAACAGAGGAAACTGGCCAACTTTGTTGCAGGTTGGTTATTGTGCCACGAAGGTGTGTTACAGTGGCACAGTCTGTAGAGAGATGCTTCCAGATTGAAGCATCTTCTGTGCCCTGAATCTATTCTTCTTTGGGAGTTACTGTTCATGTAGATGGGTTGCTTGCCTGTTTGAGGGCTTGTGGAATCTATGTCTTGCCTGTATGGTCCATTTCTGGTATGTATGTATATACACATATGTATGTATGCTTAGGAGTATAACACTTAATGTTCTGGGTTCGAATCCCATTGAGACCAACTTGATGTTTTATCCTCAAAGAGTCCAAACAATAAAGTAACAATCAAGTACCAGGGTTCATTTGATTAATCACTCCCCACCCTGGGCCTATGTAAGGAATTATTATTATTATTATTATTTTTACATCAAGATGGTGGATTGGTGAATTATTAGAAATTGAAAAGAAATACAACATTGTATTTTCTCTGGTTCTTTACTGAGTTCAAATCTCAGTGAAGTTAACTTTGCTTTTCATCCCTCCAGGGTCAATAAAGTAAAATACCTCCCCTCAAAGTTACTGGCCTTGTTCCCAAATTACAAAAAAAACCCCTATTATTATTACTATTATTAATTATTCTATAGAACGTCTGTCGGCTGTATTTTGTCTGACAGAATGTTCTCTATGGCTGTGCCCTATTATATCTACAAAAGAATGATGAAAATTTCTATAAATATATCTTGTAATGATTCTGTATTAAAACAATAATAATAATAATAACTTTGCTGTTTATGTAAGATGCCATTGAACCTTATGTGTGTGTTGTTGTTGTTGTTGTGTTACTTGTGATAACGAGTCTTATATTAGTTGGATTGCATTGCAATGCCTCATTATGAATACATCGTCAGGAATAGGACATAATTGTGTGTCTATTTATCTGCATACATACACACACACACACACGCACACACAGACATGCATGCACACATATATACTCACATGGAGATTTTCTTATACAAGATGTACATACATAGACATATTTACACACACTGAAAACCCTTTAAGAACAAACATACACATGCCACCTCTCTTGTGTCTCACTCACACACACACACACACACACACACACACACACACACACACACATGTGTGTGTGTGATATATATATATATATATGTGATATATATATATATACACATATGTTTGTTCTCTAATTAAGGATATATATATATATATATATATATATATATATGCGTGAGATATATATATATATATATATATAACTACAGAAAAAATATATATTGATATATGTTTAAAAGATGGAATGAACAAGCTTTAATCACAACAATTGTTTCTGTGCAATGAAACAAACAGTTGTGATTAAAACCTGTTCATTCCATCTTCTTGTTTTATAAGTCTTTATATAAATTTTGTATACACTAGCAGAGTTCCACTTGTATACCCAGAAAAAGAGATAATCCTATTGTACGGTGGCATGTGTTAGCTGATAAGCTCATGTCTATTTCAAAGCTTCTTTATGGTTATTACCTAAATGATATTAAATATAAATGAACACATCTTCATTCATTAATGATGATACTGTGTCTATAAATATTCTTACCAAAACAAGAGTAAATATGTTTACAGAAGATGCCACTCTCAGACATTGTATTGACAGAAAACGTGCCATGTCTTGAAACCTTGACAGTTCAAATTCTGACGAAGTATGGCCAACCGAAACGTCACTTAACATCAATCAACCTCATTATAAATGTACGGTGTGATTGCATAATCTCTGAATAGCAGAGTTATTAATTAAATGTGAGGTTTGATTATGAGGATTAGTTTTTAACTAAAGTTTTAAATTTGAAATTTAGAACACCTTTACTAATGGCTTTTATAATGAGCTTAACAACTATACCTCCACCATCATCATCATGAGCATCGTTAATGTTCATTTTTCTGCGCTTGCATTGGTCAGAGAAGGTTTCCCAGGGAAGACAAAAAATGAACAACACCACCTGTATGATGCTGATGCTCATTTACAGCCATCATGTGCCATCAAGAAAAGGTTACACACACACACACACACACAACAGGTTTCTTTTCAGTTTCTGCCTACCAAATCCAGCCACAAGTCTTTGGTTGGCCAGGGGCTATTGCAAAAGACACTTGCCAAAGCTGTTGAGAACCCAACATCACATGGCTGAGGTGCATGCATGTCTGTGTCTGCAAACACTGTCCAAATATTTGTTGTCCCTACCTGGATGTGATATGAAACCTAAATGCAAAGTAATACACCAACGTGTGTGTGTGGTCATGGCTGATGGTTCTATCATCAAAGGTACCCAAATTATTCAAGATGCTTTAATGTATATCTTTATTTATTGTCTCAGCAGTATATGTTGATATATATATATATGTGTGTGTGTGTGTTTATAAATATAATTAAGCTTAGTACATTGTTAATGTTGTTGTTATTGAAGACGTATTGTCAAAATGGTGACCTGTTAGAAGTTTTCCGTGATATTTTGTATCAAAGAAAATCACTGACTTTTATTTCATAGCAATTTCCATTGTTGTTGTTGTTGTTGTTTAAATTTGAAAGCTTGTTATTATTTTCAAATAAAATTGCTTGCTTCTTGTTAATCTTGTTTGTTTTAATGAGAGAGAGAGAGAGAGAGAGAAACAGCAATTGAGGGTGAGGAGGGATTTTGGTATTTGGTAAGGTGTTGGTATTTTACATTGTGTTCCTTGTCAAGGCTCTTAGCTCAGTACACTTGGCTGGTGACAGGTACCACACAGTCATATAATTCTTGGCTTCTTTTCTTGAATATGCCATTGACTTGCAACCCTGCATTCATTTTCTGGTGTGTGTGAGGTGTGGGGAGCTATGATCTACCTGGAAATTATTCTGAAATTGAGGATCAACCACTTTTTCTGTATTGAGATTCTCTTAGACATCTTTTCAGAAATCAATATTTAGGTGAGGCTGTAATCTTACGATACACCTAACTCACCTTAAATGCTTCAAATCATATTGGTCCTCTTTTTTTTTTATCGTAAATGGCATCTGTGTCAAAAATATGTTTATATAATGAATTGATATTCTTTTGCTTATGTTCTTGATGACTGATTGGAACCATTAACAAATTGGCTTCTTCTGCTTAATGGTGTTTAAGTTGAATGTAACGTCAAGAAATCGATGTTACACATATTTGTAGAAATGGTTATTTTTAACTCTTCAGACCACACCCACTGCACTAAAATATTCTTGGTCCAAATGTTATTACTGTGTGAATCAGATTCTGATATTTTATTTGATCTACATCAATTTAATATATACCAATATTTAGTTACAGATATTTTATGAAATCCCACTAAAATATTGACTAGATAACTTGTCAATACACCGTCTACTCATTGAAATTTAGCCATGAAAAGATGGAGGTCGAAATTAAGATGCTGATAAGTCTTATTCTGTGTTTATGTAGTGTATGGTCATTGACAAATTGTACTAGAGTTAACCCATCGTCTCGATACACACCTCTAAATGTAAATTCTTTATGGTATCGAAGATGTAGAAGCTGCCAAGAAAAGCCGATTGTCCAGTGTTAAGTGGTCTCAACTAATCTATAAATTAAGCTGAAGCTGAGCCATGATATGAGTTGTCATGACATCAGCTACATAGGAATTTCAGTACCTGTTTTAAAACAGTGTGTGTGTGTGTATGTGTGTGAAAATACAATGATAAAATGTCTTCCTTTCGGTAAGAAAGGTAAATGGAATACTATAAACCGTGAATATTGAACATTTTTGTATTGAGAAAAATTATGGTGTTTCTATGTTTAAAATTTATATAGTTTTTGTAACATAATGTATGTCTAAAATCTATTTTGCGTTTCTAATATACGTTTAAAACACAGCGATGCTATGAAATAATTGTATTGATGTTATAACCCCTTGACATACTGAAGGTCACTGTTTAATAATTCTGGTTTCATTGCGTTCCATAATGTTTTGGTTTGATAAAATACTTCAGATTTCTCTCCACCAGAACACAAATATTTGTTTTATGCAACAATCGTTTAATTAGCATTTCACACCTGCTTGGTCGAAATTCCATATTACTTCAGCACCAGTAAAGGAAATGACACAACTATTGTCTTGTGGAAAAAATATGAAGCAATAACTCGGTTAAAGATTAAAAAAAAATTAAGAATAATAATCATTTAGTATGATAAATATATTTGAAACTAACACCAAACATACTTAAAGCAGCAGAAAACGGTGTTGACGTGCGAGGGCATGGCACAAATTGATGTGAGTCAGCTAAAATGATTTGATGCTTTTCATGTCCCACTCCACGGACAAATTTACCTCTCAATCCCTTAGTCCAGTCGATTTTGGTTCCGTTTACCTTAACTGGATCTCTTCTATGTACAGTGGCGTCTGCTTGATGGAGAAGCTAAATGGCCACTTGTTGCAACTGTTGTTACTGTTTCAACGTCCACTTTTCCACGAAATTCATTGGGAGTAGCTTCTTATGGCCGGATCCTGTTCCTGGCACCAACTCTTAATTGTTTCCACTTAAGGTAATATTTCTCGATGGTCAGACGTTTTGCATAAGAAACTGGAAGTGATTAACATAACGAAAATGCTGTCAAGACAACGGGACACCGAATCGCGCGTACACGATTACATACATGCACATATATATATAGGGTGCGGTAAAGAAATTGTCTAAAATGACACTGACATCTCATTTTAACAGATATATTTGCCAAAATTACATAAAAATGTCCTTAATGGCTTGTGATAAAAATCGCCCCTTTTTCATCTCATATGAGGAATACTGAAGGTCATCATGCATTACCTACTTGATAAGAAACTCAGACACTCTCGTGTCCCTGGCAATGGACCTGATTGACTTGGAGGGATTATTGTCAATCATGGCCTGGATCTCACCAACAAATTCAGGAGTTCTTTTCTTATCAGAACGATCAGAGTGAGTTTTCTGAGCTGCCGTACCATCATAATCACCATTAGACTCATCCAACTGTTTCTGAATCCTCAACACTGTCCTCACATTGACACCCAAAAACTCTGAAATGTTCTTATTGGAGCTTCCGGCGCGAATGCCAGGCAGTACAGCATATCGTTTCCAAATTTCTGGCAGAGCTAATTGTGTCATGGTGCTGTTTTGATCACATACAATGAAGATAAATGGGATTGTCTGTTTTTCCAAAGGCAAAAACAGAAGAAAATCTAGCGTTTCGGGTGATACAGTTTACCAAATAGAAGAAAAATGAGTAAGTTTCTCCGCTTTCAATTTTCAGATAGCACCATTCGTACTCACAAAGCTTTGATCGGCCCGAGGCTATAGTAGAAGATGCTCAAAATGTCCCACTGTGGGACTGAACCTGGAAACATGTAGTAAACTTCTTACCGCAAAGCCACGTCTATTATTATTATTATTATTTTTTTAATAAATTGGTGACACAAAGGAAAAAAAATATTGGTCTTAGCTTTCTTATTTTACTCCCTTAACTCGATGAGGAAATAGTGATGGTAGCAGAATATCAGATTAGGTGTGGTACCAAATTCTTCCGGATTGCGAAAATAAATCAAAGATTGTGTCACTCTTTCGCCAGTTCTCTTTATTACTGTTGTTTTTTTTTTCAGTGAAAATGTCTGAAGATGAGTCTCAGATGTTACAACTCTAATCCTTAATGTAATCAAACTGGTTGAGACAGTCACCTAAAATATAGGCCAATCTTCTTAAATAGAGTGGAATTTCCCGAAACGTCAAACTTTCACCTCTTCCTGTTTCTATGGCAACAGCTCTTCTTTTCTACATGAGTTATTTTCATTTAAAATTTCGAGGCTCAACACTACATAAACACTCGCCAGTTACACAACGTTCCTGCCGCTTATAATAATAAAGCTCAGTTCCCTTTCTTTTCCAATTTTATCCTAAAAGAAAGAATGATTGCAACAGCAAGTAGTCGAGGCTGTTGTTACTGTAATTCTCGGATCCCTTCTGTGTATTTATTCTGGTACTAGTTCCTTAGAATATGGTTTGTGACCAACTGATTTCACGATACTTTGGCTGTACCACATCAGCTTCGTTCATTTCCGTTATTAATTGATCACTACTTTATTTATTACCACCTCATCAACAATACTTTATTTATTTTCTCGTATATTCAGGACGACAGAAACTAAGAAAACGAATATTTGCAGCCCTCAGTGCTGCACTTTCTCTTTCAGCTGGGCCTATTTCTTGAAAAATTCTAATTAAAATTATTCTATAAATATATTCTGATAAGTTCAAAAATAGCAGCAACTTTCTCTTGTCGAATTTGAGAAAAAAAGAATCTTGAACAGGGATTTTCTTTTACGTATTTCTTTTTTTTTTTTTTTGTCTGATTCGTGAAACAGAAGTAAAATAATCTGTTCTAATGATGTAATACCCTCTTCGGTCTTTATTTTATTTGGCCCGCTGGCTAAAGGAATATGACATTAAGTACAAGACTGGTAGTTAGAGAACTCAGTAGTAAGAACTTGGCCTAAAATTTTGAACAGTTTCTT
>NC_068981.1:8785396-8791356 GCF_001194135.2 Octopus bimaculoides | reverse complement strand
ATAAAATTAAAACTACTGAACAATAATAATAATAATAATAATAATAACAGTAATAATGATAATAATAATAATAACAATGATGATGATAATAATTATAATAATAATAACAACAACAACAACAATCTGGAAAGTATTAGCTGAAAAGAACGAATAACATGGTACCGCAGACTTCAGGTAGTAAACCCGCTACACATGCAAGACTCCGGGAGTTCCAACAAAACCTGTGATAAAGAGATAATAATAATAATAATAATAATGATAATAGAGAAGTAGGCTCAATGGAAAAACAAGATTAGGGCCATGAACACATGGGCTGTTTATTTAATGCGATACGGCGCAGGTGTCGTTAGGTAGACAAAGAACGAACTTGGGGAAATGGACAGGAAAAGCAGAAAAGTGATGACAATTAACATGGAACTACACCCCAAAAGTGATGCTGACAGACTGTATGTGCCTAGGAACAGCAGAGGAAGCAGCCTCATAGGATGCAAGATCTGTATTGTCAACGAGAAGGACAGTCTGGGATGGTACATTAAACAGCAGAGTGAATCCTTGCTTGCCGCTGCTAGATTTAACAATATAATACCTATCGAAAATGTGATGAACCCACAAACATATAAGAAACAAAAGGAAGAAGAAAGAGTAAACAATTGGACAATGAAATCACTGCATGGGGAATACCTCCGAGAAATCGAAGGTAAAAAACAAGACTAACACTTGGAGGGGGCTAAGAAAAACTGATCTGAAAGGATGTACTGAGGCATTGATATGCAGCACCCAGGAACAAGCTCTAAGAATTACAAGTTTGAAATAGATAGGAGCAGCGAATCGCCCCTTTGTAAGAAGTGCGGCAGCAGAATCTCACATATTGTGAGTGAGTGTAGCCAGCTGGACCAAAAAGCACTACAAAAGGAGGCACGATAACATGGCTAAGCTCGACAACTGGAGGCTATGTGAAAAGTACGACCTGGACAGAGCACGAAAATGGTACGAACATGAACCAGAAGGAGACACCGAGAACAAGGAACATAAGATACTGTGGGATTTTACAATACAATGTGACTCCCTAATCGAGGGGACCAGATATTGTTGTGGTAGATGAGGAAACCAAGATCATAGATATTGCAATACCTGGAGATGCACACATAAGTGACAAAGAAATAGAGAAGACTGAAAAGTACAGACTACTAAAAGACAAAATTGCAAGAACGTTGTCTACGAGGAGAGTGTCTGTCATTCCAATAGTTGTAAGGGCACTCAAAGCACTAACAACCAAGTTCAAGAAATATATCAGAGAAATCAGAATTGACATGAGAGCAGAGGAGCAAGCCTCAAAACAACTGCTCTGCTGGGGGAAGGCTAGGATTTTGAGAATGATGCTTGGATGTTGAATGTCTCCCACGATAATTAACAACTAAGTATCAAAGCTTATAATGTGCGGAAAGACCTCTGACAGCAGGCTGTTGTTCACTCTCACAGAATCAACCAGAGCAAACAAGACCGAGCACTCTGAGAAGTAAAACAACAACAACAACAACAATAATAATAATAATAATAATAATAAAACTGATAAAAATGCAGGAGGTAAGCAACTGTCAATATTTACAAACGGCACAATGACGAAAACTGTAAATCATAGCAAAACCTATAACAAAAAAAATGAAAAAGAAAAATTCAACGGTGCAAATATCAATGTGTGTGTGTGTTTGTTTGTTTGTGTGTGTGTGTGTGTGTGTGCGTGTGTGCGTGTGTGCGTGTGTGTGTGTGTATGCATATATTTTTTTCCCATCAGCAATTAAAATAGAAGGTGAATTGGTTGTTTCCAAGGTCACCAAACCCATTGATAGTAAACACGTATTTGACCTCTGCTGTAAGGAGTGCACGGTCCTTCTGCCTTTTGATCGTACAAGAATGCGAAACCCCATTACTGAACTCCTTGTCACCAGCTGCTGAATCTATTTACAGACTGGTGGTATTTGTCTGTGTGTCCATGAAGCTGCTTCTCTTCTTCCTACTGTCTACCCCCAGCCCTCACGTATTTATGATCATCTCAAGTATAAGGCAAAAGTCGAGACTAAACCACATTTAATATTACTACACAGTCGTAGGAGAAAAGCTGGCAGACTTCACTAAATTCTGCAGCAGCTAATAACAACGATGATAACAGTTACACTGTTGCCATGTCTACAAAGGTTGGCCGCAATGATACAGGCCATGGCGGTATTGGTGCTAACGAACGATAATCACTGCTGCTGTAATTGTAAGGAAGTAATTGTGACGGTAATAATGGCAGAGTTGACAATAGTGGCAGAGACAACAACCGTCTCTACATCTGCTGCAATACAGGGCTTAATACTAATAATTTCAATGTAGCACAAATATGTCTTACGAAACAAAAAGGGAAACTACAACAGTACACCAAATCGCTTGTTCTATGGTTAATCTGGAAGCGTGTACGCCAGGAGAGAGCCAACCTGGAGATGAAAAGTCATCTGTTGGCACAAACTTTTCTCTGAATATGAACCTGGATGGTCACTTGAACAGGAGCTGCCCCAACTCGAGCCCTCCAAGTCAACCTCCGCATCCACCACAGAAAAAAAAAATTGCAAGAGGATCAAATGGACCCGAGAAGAGTATACAGAAGTAATATACGCCTATTACTATGCATTAGGTAGGCCATCTAAAGAGAAACACACCGCACACTCTTGTCAAATATGGCGAACACAAAATCAAGACAGCAGACTATATTTGGACGAATGCAAGTTAGCGAACGTTAGGAGGGATATCTTCAGAAATAAAAGACTCACAGATAGTGAAATAACCACAATCAAATACGCAGCAGAAAATGACCACGCATTTCCTGAAGAACAGAGAGAGTCTATAATAGAAACGAAGCAGAAAATCCTGAATAAGTTTGAAGTTGCAAGACGTGCCAATACGCATGATAGGGAACCACTTCATAAACTTCCAAATGCAATCCAAAGTAAAAAACAAATTAAAATTGGCAACTATGTAACAAAAGAAATCATGCAAGAACTAAAACTGATCTCACTGAGTTAAATGAAATTATTTTTGCATCTGCTAAGACAGTTGAAACCAGTTGTATGCCTCCGAAAAAACAAAGAAATACACACATGGGAAGAATTCCAAACTGAAGAAGTAAAATTAAAAAAGAGATTGAAATAATGAGAGGTGACATATCAATATTAAATGAACTAATTTGTGGAAACGATGTAAGATCCAGAAAAGGAATAAAGACGAAGAGAAAATATAAATTCTCTCCAAGAGAAGAGCTACTTTCAACAAAAGAAACTCTGCAACAAAAAGTCCAATCAAAAGCTCAAAGAATACGAAGATTTGAGAAGAGAGACAAGTTTTACAAGCAAAAGAAGCTGTTTACATCCAATGCGAAAACATTCTACAGAGAAAGATGGAAGGGGAAAATAACCGTTGAAGAACCCCATTCCCATGGAAGAAGCTGAAAAGTTTTGGAAAAATATTTGGAGTGATGAAAAGACATACAATGAAAATGCAGACTGGATTAGACACACAGAAGGATCCTTCCAAAATTTACCAGAACAAGCATGAGAAGACATTACAATGGTAAATTTAAGGATGACACTCACGAAGACTCGTTAGTGGAAATCCCCTAGTAAAGATAAAATACCAAATTTCTAGCTCGCAGCTCTCTCATGCGCATATGAATAGTTCAGCTATTCAATGATTGGTTAGCAAGTGGTATTACTTATCTACTTCCAAAGAATAATGAAACTAAATTTCCCCAAAACTGTCGGCCCATAACATGTCTATATACCACGTATAAAATTTTAACATTCATCTTCGAGGAGAAAACACGCCTTTATGGAACAGAACGATATTTTCCCTACTGAACAAAAATGGTGCCGACGGGACTCATATGGATGCAAAAATCAACTTCTAATCAATCACATGATCCTTGACAACTGTCATAGCAAACGCAAAAATCTCGGTTCCGAATGGAGAAGGTCTTTGCCAGCAGACCACATTCATGGATCTTGAAATCACTGGATATCTTTAAAATCTCTTCTGTAATTTCAAACTTCCTGAAGCACAACATGTCAGTGTGGAATACGAATCTCCAATTCTACCACTCTAATCGAGTGCTGACTACAAGCAACATTAAAATTAACAGTGTATTAATTTAACTCCTGTTCTTCATCCGACCAAATAGAATGGGAATGTATATCAAGAGGAAAGCTGACAGGAAAAGAAAAAATAGGAGTTAGAAAAAAACAGACCTTTATATATTCTTTTCTACTCTAGGCACAAGGCCCGAAATTTTGAGGAAGGTGGGGGGGGGGGGCAGTCGATTAGATCGACCCCTGTACGCAGCTGGTACTTAATTTATCGACCCCGAAAGGATGAAAGGCAAAGTCGACCTCGGCGGAATTTGAACTCAGAACATAAAGACAGACGAAATACCGCTTAGCATTTTGCCCTGCGTGCTAACGTTTCTGCCAGCTCGTCGCCTTAGTAACAAAAATATATTGCTTGATAGATTGGTTATACCATTATAAATGAAACAACATATTTTGTCCTCATTCGGTTTCATGAGAAGATCTGAGAAAAACCCGGCAGTCATCAGAAATATCAGAAAGAAATGGTAGGATGTGGTCTTTTACCCATTGCAGATCTGAAAGTGTTAGTTCGAGTTCGCGGGTTTTAAGGCTGTATACACACACACACACACACACACACACACACACACATGCATGCATGCACGCATGCGCAAAGTGCAAACAGAGAAGTATTTCAGAACATCCAAGGTTTCTTGCGATACAACTTTAAAAGTCAAATATAGTCATCAGAGAGTTTTAAATAATCAAAATCTAAAATGGTAGTTCGATAGTTTTAATGGATCGATCACTTTTGATTCGTTATATATTTACTGAGTTAGAGTCTGTGTTTGTGAAGCACAAACAAGTGGTTCAACTTTGAAGTTATTCCTCAGAAACTTTCGGCAAGTCAAGCTCAGATGTTTTCTATTTAGTATTGGAGTGAGGTAACGGACGATGCTGAGCTTCTCTATGAGACTGACGTCACAAGACATAAAGCCATTGTTCAACATTGCTTCTTCTCTCTATAGTTTCCCAAGTGATTATTCGTATTTACCCTGAACTCTTTGAGTCTCAAAAGAATTTGGATAATGAAGTAACCATTCTTATTTAGATGACAGCCGTAGAATAAGATGTTGTATTAATGCAGGCGGCGCTAACAAAACAGCTGAAGAATACTCAACTTAAACCCCCAACTTAAAGGCGTAGAAAGATATTCATATTTAGCGAGTTTATTATAATAAAATGGTTCACTCTACACACTGTATTGAGTACTCTTATTTTTGTCTGTGAAGCCACTTATTATATTTTAGCAATTCCATTCTTTTGTCGAGAAATACGTCAACACCACGGCGCGAACGTAAGATAAATACTTTCTTTCGTCGCAAGAGTATGAATTTGACAGACATTATATATGGTGTCTGGCTGTGTGCGTGTCTCTTATATATGCGTTTGTGTGATCTGGATGTGAAAGGAGTACGTAATTATCAATCATATCACATAAAACACTTGAATTTCATACAAAATGACAAGTTAGAATATTTGTGGGCAAGCTTATGGATGAAAGCGCCAAATGAACAACGAGAAATTATGACGCCAACCATCACACTCCACAAACACTGAATAACAAATGACAAACTCGGTGACATTAATCACCCTACGTCTGTGTGTGTGTGTGTGTGTGTGTGTGTGTGTGTGTGCGTGTGTGCGTGAGTGTACGCGTATGTATACGTATATGTGTAGCTGAAAAAGTGAATAGGAATAGATTTTCTGATAATTTTCCCACTTTAATAGTTAGATGTTTATAAAACATTACTTGTACATATATGTATGTTAGTATATATATATATATATATATATATATAT
>NC_068981.1:8784655-8785353 GCF_001194135.2 Octopus bimaculoides | reverse complement strand
ACACACACACACACACACACACACACATATATGTGTGTGTGTGTGTGTGTGTGTGTGTGTGTGTGTGTATGTGTATCTGAAATGATAATGACATCAGTGGTGCCTCGCAATGGCCACAGTAGAGAGGCTGAAACAGGTAAAAGTGTACATAAATGCATGTATGTATGTATGTATGTATGCATATATATAGTTTGGATAATTTACCTTTGGCCTTGACACATTTCCTGTGTCCTTATGTTTACAAGGAGGAGACAAGCACCTCCACCCAGTTAAGCCTGCATCCAGTGACCTGTTTGTGAGTCTTTGCTCGTCATCAGTCTGGAGTAGCATGACCTGCTAGTGGAAGATGCCTGTCAAGGCTGACAGGAAGCGGTGCAGCTTCCTAGGTCTAACCAACAGTAGTATTATTCCCTTCATGGGACTCTCACTTTAAGTTGGCAGCATACAACTACTTCATCGTATCACTATTGCATAAATCTCTCTGAGAAATTTAGAAATGTATTATTTCTAAACTCCGGCAATGTTAGTGGTGGTGGTGCAGTAGGATAATTTTATAGATTGGAGGTTAGATTTAGGGAAATTTGTTTCGAGTAGGGGCGAAGAAGAGTTTGGGTACTCGACACTGGACGTTAAGGGCGAAGTGGAGGTTGGTGGAACCATATGATGCCTCGGATTCTAATTCATTTAATCCGATTGTT
>NC_068981.1:8782626-8784627 GCF_001194135.2 Octopus bimaculoides | reverse complement strand
GGGGGGGGGTTACCTGGGTGGAGTTAGGGTTTTGGCGGTGTGTGTTGGTATCTGTTTTGGCGGTTTGTGGTGTATATAGGATTAGGAGTTATCTCGTAGAGGGTCGTTTGTTAGGTTGTTTGCTACTCCAGTGTTTGAGTGGGTATTGGAGGGGTGGGATAGGTCTATCATAAGAGGGTTGGGAACTGTTTTTTGCTCTGGGTTTAGTTGAGAGAGGGATGTATTCAGTTAAATGTTTATATCCGGCACGTTCTAATATCCGGCATATTGATCAAATAAATTTTGATTAACAATGAGGAAATCCGGTAGGAAACGCTTTCTTCAATAGACTTTAGAACGGAGTGGGGTGGTTGGAGGTGAAGTTCACGTATCGTAGGTTTTCTCCAGGTTTGTGGTAGGGATAGGTTTGGTTTTGTAGGTCCAGAGTAACATCTAAGAAATTAGCTGTTTTGACGATGTTACAGAAAGATATGATGAGTCAACGTTTTTAAAGAAGGTTCTTAATCGTTTTTTAGTTTGTTCAATTGTCTGGTTACTAGAATTTTGAATGGTGAACACAGCGTCATCTCTGTATAGACCACCTGAGATGTTGGGAAATTGTTCATGGAGACCGTTAAGTAGGTACTTATACATACATACATACATACATACATGCATGCATGCATGCATGTATGTATGTATGTATGTATGTATGTATGTATGTATGTATGTATGTATAGTCAATCCAAACAAGAACAAACAAGAAAAGACAACAAAGCGAGGACGTGGAACAAGTACTGTGTTATTGGACGCTCAGGAAAGGAAAGAAAAGAAAGAGGATTTTACGTTTCGAGCTCTTCATCAGAAATATAGAAAAAGTCCAAAGAAGGGAAGAAAGAGAAAGAAAATCGCTAACGATACACACACGAATTTTTAATTCTACCCTAAACACATGAAAGTTCTTGGGACAAAACTTTCCATAGCCATCAACATAAACTTTCTCACTCATAACGCCTATATTCTGTAAATATAACTTTCCCAAATAAAGTGCACTTCATATTCAAGACTCCGGTGAAGCTATAGGATGTTTTCCTGGTATTCAACAAAGAGTCCAGTAAAATTTATTGCAGAAACAGCTGTACGCGTTAATGAAGTTCATTACATAACATTTGGTCTTTCCGGTGTTATCTCTTTGCTTCCTATTATCGCTCTACATTCATATAACATTGTGTTCTGGACTATACCCATATTGAGTTCTACACCAGTACACACAAACATGTACGTATGTATGTATATAAAATTGAATATTTAAATTAAAAAATTTAATATGTACTCAATACATGAAGTGTCATTGTTGGGCCCAAGGCCCAATCAAGAGCCCTCTGCAGGATCTAGCTTAAAAACCGCCCGATAGGCTGGCTTTTAAGGTACTATATATATATATATATATATATATATATATATATATATATATATATATATATATATATATATATATATGTGTGTGTGTAGAGAGAGAGAGAGAGAGAGAGAGAGAGAGAGAGAAAGAGAGAGATACTTAGATAGATAGACAGATAGAGGGATAGATAAATATACATAACTACATACCTACCTACTTACCTACATACATATATTCATACAAAAATATACACAAATATATATACACACTTTTATATATGTATGCGAATATACGTGTATACTGACACACATTTATGAAATAAATAACTGAGGAGTTATTTTCCGCAAAATGCACCTGGAAACCATGTTATAAACATTACAGAAACACGCACACGCAGACACAGGCGCGCGCACGCATACACACGTTATATATCTGTGTGTGTGTGTGTGTGTGTCTGTATGGGTGGGTGGTGTGTGATAACGTGAACAGTGTGACCTCAGAGATTCCATTTGTCAAGATGGAAACAATTAACATAACTCATCTGTTTTCGGTGATTCGTTGTTATAAAAATCCCCAGCAACACAGAAAAACGGAGGCCGTGGTATATATATATATATATATAT
>NC_068981.1:8777482-8781754 GCF_001194135.2 Octopus bimaculoides | reverse complement strand
CCCTCCTCCTGCCCCCCTCCTACTCCTTCTTCTTCTTCTTCTTCTTCTTCTTCTTCTTCTTCTTCTTCTTCTTCTTCTTCTTCTTCTTATGATGAACATCATCATTATTCGGCCAACTGTTGTTCTCCAATCTACAGGTGCACATCTGCTCTAAGTATGTGCCAGTGGATTGGAGTACAACAATCCTCTCAAATACGAGATGGCTTGACTAGGGAAAAAGAAAAAGATGAAGATAGTGCCAATTGCTGTTGGGTCTTAATCCAGAAATTCTGTATTAAGAAAAACACTGAAGGACCATTTGAAGATTATACAACAAATTTCTATCTGTCTCAGGTGGTCAATATAGGAACGACGGTCTACTCCTACTAAGAAAATACAACCCACATAAAGCTGGTTAGTTTAGGAAAGATCTACATCACTTCTTCAAAAAGTTGGGCTTCTCAATTGCAGTAGAAACGTATCTAAAGTCAGTCAACTTCCTAGATGTTACCCATAAGCTGGAATCAATTATCTGTAAACCATACAAGAATGATAACGAAAAAATTCAGTATATACAGAAACAATCCAACCACCCCAAAAGCATTATCAAAAATCTAATAAAAAACATGTCTCTCAGACTTTCCTCTCTATCTTCAAATGAAAAATATTATACGAAATAGCAACTCCATATAACGAAGTTCTTAATATTACAAGGGAAAAGTGCAATATATAAACAACAATCCTCCCACAATAAATAAAATACATAAGATTAGCAATAGGAAAATTATCTGGTATAACCCTCCCTCACTTCAACATACAATTCTCCGCACCAAAAGCTAAATTATTTTTCAAAATAATGCAGAAACACTTCTGCCCCAACAAGTATTACAAACTAATAAACAAACGCAACGTAAAGTTGTCATATTCAATAACCAACAACTTTGAAAAAATTATAGTCAATTACAATCACCAAAAATTGTTTAAAATTGAAAACCTAAACTACCCGCACATTAACAATTGCAATTGTAGAATACCTTTATCTGCTCTCAAGAAGGAAACCGTCTCTCAAGAAATAAGGCATATAGCTCAACGGTAACTGCAAACATGACACCAACTACTATATCTACATATATAGAATCTACAGCAAACAAGTTCAAGGCACGATACAATCAACACACGCACACTTTTTGCAACTCAAACAGGAAAATGACATATCACTGTTCAAACATATATGGTTATTAAAATAAGAAACACTCCGTTTGGCATCAAGTGAAAAATACTCTCTCACACACACAACCATACCAACAAACCCTGTCAATTTTGTACAAATGAATCCTACCACATTTTAACATTCATGGACTAAATCCTGAACCGAAACCCCAAATTAGTCTCTTCATGCAATCACAAAATCTTAAAAACGCTAAAACACTTCAAACCAATAATCTTTTCTAACGGCTAAACTTCTCAATATCTCACCAACTCCCCTCCATCCACCTACACCACAAACCTTCCCTATAATGTAAAATAAAACATTCTAACAGATTTACACTATTACACTAAACAAATACTCAAGAAGTTATCTAAAAGCTTCCAACTAACATTCCCACAAAAGATTATATAATTACACAAACCTTCATACGCATACATAAAATGCATGCTTGTATGCAAGCAAAATGAAAGAACCTTTTCCGTTATCTTCTTTTTAAAAATTATATTCTATTTCTGTTCCCAATTTTTTGCACAAACATATACACACCGTTTGTATCATCCTCCACTTTAGCATACATCTAGAACAGAATGTGAAAAAACTTATAAACAAACACCAAACAAACTCCACCTCTACAACACAAAAAATTTAAAATCCCTATATAATAATGAAATTGCATTTTGAACAAAGAATGCCTTGAGAGTAACATATAAACACACCACCTTTACTCAGATACATTTGTGAACGTCAAAGCACGAAAGAAACTGCTTTCTATACTCACAAAATCACGACATGCCTGACTTATAATCTCAACTTTACAAATGAAAGCAAGAAACTACTTAAATAACAAGTAAAGAAACGATCAGCCTGAACTTACCACCTACCTATATTCTTTTGTGAAATGAAGTTGACACATTTAATTACTAAAGGCTTAAAATACTGGACTTTGGGCCTTTGACCTTTACATTTTAAATCCAATTATACTAAAAGTAACAAAAATCCTGTCACGCCCTGTGCCTACCCAACAAAAGAGAAACACTCACGGGCTTGTTTACAAAGTTCTACACGCATGAATAAATTCCAAGCAATAACATAACACCAAATTTAATCAAATAAAAATTTTCCAAAACACTGGCATTCCGACGATGGCTTAGCTGGCCGAAACTTCGAACTCACTGTCAACAATATTCTTGTATACACAAAAGAGGTGAACCTAACAGGACACCTTACATGCTGGAAAGGCCACTGGTAGAACATTTCTCTGAATGTTCTACCCTAAATATGTTACATATATATATATATATATATATATATATATATAGTAAACACCTACTAATGAACATCTAATTGTTAAAGTGGAAAAATTATCAGAAGAGCCATTTTTATTCATTTTTTCAAATATATATGTGCACTCGCCGCCGCCACCACCACCGCCGCCGCCTCCACCGCCACCACCACCGAGCCACCGCCACCACCACCATTACTTGTGCCCACCCCCAAATACAGGACGTTCCCATTCAATTTTAGCCCTCCTCTTTCTCTCCTTTTCTCTCTCTTTTTCTCTACATACCCTTTCTATCTCTTCTCTCCCTCCTCTCATATATCGTCTCCCATTTCATACAAAACGTAGTTTTTACATTTTTTCTTCCAAATCTTCAACGATTTCATTTATTTATCTTATATTTATCTATTTATTCACCTAGTTATTATTCATTCTACCTATTTCCATTACACCCCACCCCCCATTTTATCAACCTCATCTTTTATGCCAGTTCTCTCTCTCTCTCTGCCCCTCCCTCTCTCTCTTTGCCTCTCTCTCTTTGCCTCTCTCTCTTTGCCTCTCTCTCTTTGCCTCTCTCTCTTTGCCTCTCTCTCTTTGCCTCTCTCTCTTTGCCTCTCTCTCTTTGCCTCTCTCTCTCTCTCTCTCTCTCTCTCTGTGCAGATCTGCATCTGTTTGTGTGTAGGTTGTAGTTTCTCCACGGTATTCTTCAACAATTCCTTCCTCAATTCTATCTTCAACTCCTCTATTTGTTCTGCTAGACGCTGGAACCAGCCAAGGAACATCAAAACAACCCAAATATTGCCCAACCAGCCGACAGACTGAGTTCCATATATGAAAGTTAAGGAAACATCAATGAGTAAACAGGTACACTTACCTGTTCCCCACTTAAGACAACCCAACCCCAAGTATACATCAAAAGATCAAACAATTATCAACAAGGGCGTAGGCGTAGTTGTGTGGTAAGAAGCTTGCTTTCCAACTTCCTAATCAAATGATTCCAGGGCAAGTGTCATCTTCTCATCTTCTATAGCCCAGAAGGCGACCAAAAGCTTGTGAATAGATTTGGTAGACGGAAACTGAAAAAAGCTCGTCGTATATATATACAGGGGTTGGACAAAATAATGGAAACACCTTAAAATTTCAAACAAATTTATTTTGATATGGGGTAGGACCGCCTTTGGCAGTAATTACAGCTTGAATTCTACAAGATATGGACTCGTACAAAATTTGGATTGTTTCCAAAGGAATTTTTGTCCATTCTTTTGCTAAAACAGTCTCCAGTTCTTGTAGTGATGATGGTAGAGGATATCGACTCCTTACATGTTTTTCTAAAATGCACCCTATCTGAAAGTTTTGGTTTTCTTCCGGAGTTTTGATTCGACGAGAAAGTTTTTCCCTCTTTCTCAAAGGCTGTCATTACTTTCGAGACAGTTCTTCTTGATACACCGAACATTTCGGCTGTTTTTGTTATGCTAGCGCTTGCCATACGAGCACCAAAAAAGATTGCCCAACAGCAACAGATAACAAAAAACAACAAGAAGGAAAAACAGCCAAAAAAGGACCCCTACTACCCACACCACCACCAACACAAAGAACGGGCAAAAGGAGCAAGACAGAAGAATCCCACAAACCAAACCCGCCTACACCAACAAATGTACCCGAAAAAGCGCAAACAACAACTACAAGAACTAAGGAAACAGTAAAAGCAAAAGACAATACAAAAACTAATTCCCCTTCTCCCACATCACATACACCACAAGCAGATAATCAACAACCATCAACAACACACCCACTTCAACAAACA
>NC_068981.1:8775566-8776474 GCF_001194135.2 Octopus bimaculoides | reverse complement strand
AATGATGATATTAGGGAATAAATTCCAAAACCTACAGGGAAAAATTCAATTTAGCAATACTAAATCAAATTTCCCAATATAAAATATATGTATATAATTTAAAGAAAAACCACTTTTAAATAATTCAACAAAGAAGAAATAAACTCACACCCTCCAGAAAACAAATATATCACAAAAACCTTATTCAAAAAAATCGATAAAATACAAAAAGAATAACTAGTAAATGGTGTAAAATGACCACGCACGTTTCGTGGCTATATTTTCAAATAGATAACTACTAAAACCAATTCAATTAATAATTCTATTAATAATCAAATCGATCTAAATCTATTCAAAAATATAGTCACTCGTCAGGTCGAAAATAAAAATAAAAATAAAAAAATCAATGTACGTATTGTAACTTATACTAAATATCTAAAACAATACTTGTTTTAACAACAAATGAATAAATAATCGAAAAACATTTAACAATATTTCTTAAAATTAAAACACAACTTTTCTTATCGAAGAATTGCTGTAAACTAAAATTTTGAGCGTATGTTTTAAACGTAATACGTAGAATTTAGCGTTTATATAAAATATATTACGTGAAAATACGGCGTAAATAAAGAATTATGGAATAATGAGATAGAAATATGTATTTAAACCGTTAAGATGACTTAATGTATTTTAGATGTGAGAATAAGGAAAAATTAACTGAAGTATATCATTTACTTAAAATACTAAAGTCTAAATAACTTAGATCTAAAATACGTAAAACACATTATCAGTATTGGAAAAAATTCAAAGTCTTACAGCTGTTTCTGGGATATCCCAGTGTATGGGATATTCCGTCATCGTTCAGATCCCCTGTAAGCTAAACCCTCATATTTGTGTGTATATGTGTGTGTGTGTGTGTGTGTGTGTGT
>NC_068981.1:8770398-8775387 GCF_001194135.2 Octopus bimaculoides | reverse complement strand
GAGAGAGAGAGAGAGAGAGAGAGAGAGAGAGAGAGAGAGAGAGAGAGAGAGAGAGAGAGAGGGAGATAAAGATAGATATGGCTGGTCTATGAGGTTACTGTGTTCCACGTCTATAAAGCGCTTAGCTTTACACCGTTTCTTCAAACCCTAGGCTTACGGTTTCTCTAGCAAGTGACCTCTCAGGACGTGAAACCCAGGGTAACCGGCCATATCTATCTTTGTGTGTGTGTGTGTGTATATATATATTCTTTATTCTTTTGCATGTTTCAGTCAGTAGACTGCTGCCATACTTGGTCACCGCTTTGCTAAAAACACAAGGAATGCTTCACGAATTTGCGTGTC
This sequence comes from Octopus bimaculoides, assembly GCF_001194135.2. Lineage (NCBI taxonomy): Eukaryota > Metazoa > Mollusca > Cephalopoda > Octopoda > Octopodidae > Octopus > Octopus bimaculoides. Next base: position 8,775,045 of record NC_068981.1, on the reverse strand, counting down.
ATCCTTGCGCCGGGGCCATACTAATCGTTTCTGTATCGTTCCAATTTTACTACATGTATTGCTATGTATTGCTATGTATGTAAGTATTCAATAGTATTGGGTAAAGTGCTTTGCTTCTAACCAAACGATGCTGCCATATTATGCAAAGAATGTCAGCGGCTTAACCACAATGCCAGCAACAACGCAAGTTAAATGGCATCATCCACAGTGACTTTAACTGGAATTTCTGTTCCAATAAAATGAAAGGGTTGAGGTGAGGCAGTGTGTGATATTTCATGAGATGAAAACTTTTTGGGGGAAGGCCGAAACAATTCGAAATGAAATACAAAGAGAATCTGGGTACTCCGTCGTTTACGACGACGGGCTTTCCAGTTGATTCGATCAACCGAACAGTCTGCTCGTAAAATTGACTACAAATGGCGGAGCACTCTACGGGCACACGTACCCTTAACGTAGTTCTCAGGGAGATTTAGTGTGACACAGAAAGAGACGAGGCTGACCCTTTGAATTATTGGTACAGCTCATTTTTTCCAGTTGAGTGGACTGGAGCAACGAGAAATGAAGTGTCTTGCTCAAGAACGCAGCGCCAGAATTCGAATTCACGAACTTATGATCGTGAACCGAATACACAAACCACCCAGCCACATTCCTTCACCGAAAATGAATTCTAAAAACGAACACAGAAAACGGGAAATCTCTGAAGAACGATTTCTCATTCCTCACACATGTCCTGAGGAAAAGATCGTCAATCGAAATATCGAAATACAACGTAAATCTCTCAAATGTTGTTCTGTTTCACTTTTCTAGTTCATTTATAGATTTCTTTCCGACTCACCAAAGATGTCTTCATTTGATGTTCAGTTCCAATGTTTAACGAAGTTTTCCAAAACTTCGAACAGTTCAGTTATTACAAATTAATTAAAATTAGATCCTGAAGTATGGCTAGAAAATGATTTAACGTTCGTGTTACCAGCACCGCGGACATCCTGTGTCGAAGGTTACGCATACTTTATATATAAGCAACGCCTCTTTGCCAAAAAATGAGGTTCTTCGTCCAAAAAATGATGAATTTGTAGAATGTGTGTGCGTGTGTGCGTGTGTGCGTGTGCGCGCGTAGCATAACTCGCGTCAATGTTTTCACATTAATTTATGTATGGGTGTGAAAACACACACACACACACATATATATATATATAAATAATAAATACATACACATATATATACATACACACACACACACACACACACACACACATATATATATATGCATAGATAGAGAGATAATTAGGTTGATAAATATATGTATATATGCATATTTATATGTATGTGTGTGTATATAGGTGTGTTTGTAGAAGTGTATATCCATACGAATATCTATTCATCTACATACATACATACACATATATATGTACACACACACTCACACACACATTTATGCACCCCGCATGTCCGTATAGAGTATGATAATATTTATCAACAACTCTTCCTCAGTATTTTTTAAATAAATAGTAATCTGAGAGAAATCTATTATCTTCTTCTTTCATCACGGCTTCTCCCAATTTTACTTTCTCCTACCATCACAACAACAACAGCAACAACTTCATCTCTCTTTTCCACACATCGTTCTCCTTTCTTCTTTCTTCTCATCTTTTTCGTTTTCTTTCACCTTTTTATAAAATAGATGTCAATCTCCAACAAGTACAAACATTCCACACTGCAGAAAAATACGCAAATAAATAAACGGGATCTATAATCTGGAAATCCCTTGTTTTAAGTAGGCGGAACTTTATTAATCCCTTGCTTTAAGTAGGCTGGACTCTGTAAACTCTACCTATGCAACTTTACTCTCCTGACACGACTGTACTCGGCTTACACGAATCACTCCTTGAATCCTGTAAACATCTCCGCGTTACGTTTCTCATTTTGGAATGCCAACGGAACGATATGCCATTTTATATATGTACAAAACTCTTGAAAATCTCGTTCCACACTTTGGAAAAAAAAGAGCCAGAGAATTGGGAAGTAGAGTCAGATCCTTCTTTAAACTCCCTTCAGTAAACATATACAGCAAATGTTTGGTGCTTAAAGTTCCTCAATTGTACAACTGTATCCCAAAACATATTTTCCAGTGTTTCCTTATCAAGTATTTCATATCCCTAGAAACTTGACTTCATGGATCCTCGTTATCCCTACAAAACTTCTCACTCCAAATTTCTCTTCAACATCTCGTGTTAAATATTTTACTGATCATGTTGTGCCTTGGGAAGGTCAGTGCGCCAAAAACAATAACACACGCACTGGTCTAATATCAGTTTATTGTTAGTCAATTGATTAAATATCCAATCATCTAAACTAATCGATCGTTTGTTTATTATTAGCGTAACGACTCTCCCCAAGACAAAGCAAGATTTGTTTCAACGAAATAACATCAAGAATCTTACAACCCAAATGCAAAAACCAAATTTTACTGCGGTTTTAGTTTAATAAGATTTATTTTCTTATATTTTTACAATGACTGAAACAAGTAAAAGGTTATAGATAAAAGATATATAGATTTATGTAGCTAATACATACTTTATATCTATTATATATATCGGATCATTAATAATATATTTAAAAGAAGAGGTGTTTCTCTCTATGTCCTGTTACGCATGCCCAGTGATACACATTAACCGGTTATAGCGTTTTCCAGATGGGAGTTCGTTTAAAAAAAAGAAAAAAAATTACATCATCGTACCAATTCCATTATGCAGAAAACAGAATAGAAAAAATTTGTAAAAATTCCTAAAATAAAAAAAAAATGATGAGGCGTTTTAGCACGTGCTTACATCATAATTACGCCGATTGGGCGTTCCGCCAATTGTTTTTATTAAAGCTTATGTTTAGTTGTGTGTTATTTTTTCAGTTAATATATCTTATTAATTCATCATTGTTATTTAATATTAAATGCACGTTCTGTTAATAACTGCTTAGTAGTATTTCATCTTGTAGGTCTCTGCTTTATCGGATCATTAGTAATATATTTATGTATTTCATCCACGAAATCCTGGGTTGCAATTTTTCACAAGGGTTTTTGTGGTTTCCTTACATTATATGTGTCTATCTACAGCAATAGTAATTGCAACGTCGAAGATATTTGTTAGCCATTCTCAGAAAACAAAAAAAAAACCGTTAGATTCACTTCAACATTTAAATTTAAATGTTGAAGTGAACCTAACAGTTTTTTGTGTGTTCTTAAATGGCTTACAATCATCTTCCACGCTGTAGTTGTTTTTGTTTCCGCACACAATCTCAGATCAAGTCACTTGCTATGCAAGTACATCTTTGTAATTTAATTTTCATTTATGTCAGAATTTTCGTTGCTTGAGCGGTATCACAGACGAACTTTATCCAGGACAGACACCAGCTGACAGACCAGATTTAACTGACAGAGTATTCAATATGCAACTTAGGGATCTCTTGCATAATATTTTGGAAAAGAATGTTTTGGGAGAGGTTGCAGGGTACATGTGGACTATAGAGTTCCAAAAGTGTGGACAACCCCATTGTCATATGTTGTTCATATTAAAAAAAGATCCAGAACATTCAGATAAATTTGTTTATGCAGAACTTCCAAATCAACAAACACAACCAATTCTGTTTCGATATGTCACCAAAGGCATGCTACATGGTCCATGTGGAAGAGATAAGTCCAATGCAACATGTATGGTTGATGAGAAATGTAAAAAACATTTCCCTAAAGACTTTCAGGAAAATACATGACACAGTTATAATGGCTGTCCGCTTTACCGACGTCGAAATAATGGTTTTACATTTACAAAGTCTAATGTTGAATTAGTCGTTTAGTAGTACTATAAATCCCCTATCTTTTTCGTCAATTATGGAGATCAATGTAGTGTAGAGATATGTGCACCTGTAAAATCAGTTAAATATATTAGCAAATATATTCATAAAGGTCATGATCGAGTGACAGCCAATATTAGTGGAGAAACTAATGCACGACAAACACACAAAGATGAAATTGAAAATTATATCAATGGCCGCTATGTATCCGCATCAGAGGCAGTCTGGAGGATTCTAGGGTTCAAATTACAGGGTTCATATCCTGCAGTCAAACAGCTTACAGTTCATTTACCCCAACAGCAATACATTTACTTTAATGACGATGATGATATTGAATATGTTATCCACACACATGACAGGTCCACTCTCACTGAATGGATGCGAGTTAACCAGGAATCACCAGCTAACTCATTTGTATGGACATTACACTCTACTGGTTTCCCTGAATTTTACACATGGAATAATAGTGAGAAAATGTGGCATCTCAGAAAAAATAATACACGCTCAATTGGGCGTATCTACCTTGTTTCACTCAAGGAACAAGAGCAATTCCATCTGAGAGCTTTACTATATTATATTCCTGGAGTTACATCATTTGAAGATACGAGGACTATTAATGGTGTAGTTTGCCATAGTTACAAAGAGGCTGCAATGAAACTGGGTTTAGCACATGATAACCCCGTGAATACTATCGGACCATGGAGTTTGCAAATATTTCAGTTACTCCATATCAGATGCGGAGCCTTTTCTGCTCTATTCTTAATTACTGCATTCTATATGTATACTTATGTATGTATATATATA
>NC_068981.1:8768910-8770029 GCF_001194135.2 Octopus bimaculoides | reverse complement strand
ATATTAGCAGTCAAACGATTCAAACCACAAGTTTTCCCTTAAACACAGTAGTACCCTTAATTATTAATTGATAATTTTACCTGTATGGTTTTTTACGCATGCTAAGCCACTGATATTATAAACAATAATAACCTTATATTTTTTGATATCTATTATATATATTTATATATTTAATATACAATAGATAGATAGATAGATAGATAGATAGATAGATAGACAGATACATACATACATACATACATACATACATACATACATGCATACGTGTGTGTGTGTGTGTGTGTGTGTGTGTGTGTGTGTGTGTGTGTGTGTGTTTTATATCCAGTTTATAAATGCCTGTAAAGTTGGGTGCTGGAATTTCAATCATTTGAGTGGGTCAAAGTTCTATAGAGAGAAAGATTATACATTGTGTCCTGTTATTGAAGCGGTCGTCTTTACTTTCCCATTATTCCAAGTTCGTTGAAATAACATCAATAATAGGATCGGTTCGCTTTGAAAGACAACACCTTAATACTGAAACATAGGACCACAGATTATTTTAGGCTCAAGCGATTAGCAATCATTCACTCACCAACACAATGCAATCTGTAACCCTCAGACACCTTGTCTCCTTTCGTTTTCTCTTTTGGTGCCAGGACGCTTTGCAGGATTATGCATAACCAGTGGCCAGATTTCGTGTCCAACAAACGACTCTATTCAGAAAATGAGACGTGTATGATTCAGGAGTGCCAACTCAGACTAGTTGGTCATGTTCCCCAATTTACCGAGTTATATCCTGCTAACGGTGTTCTTTTCACTGATAATCCGGTTGGTTGACGGCTGGTGTTGGTCGACCACATGTCACATGGTCACAGCAGATGAAGATGAACCTCGTGGGGATGAGGATTGACTGGGACTCAACTCGAAGGGTCGCCCGGGAAGGCCCGGGAATATATCGACAAATGGTGAATGAAGCAACACATCTGAGCTGATCTGTTACTACAACTCATTGTAAACGCCTCTCTCGTTGAGTCTCAGCTCTCAGATGTTGCATTACACACAGGCTCCAGTTTGTTATCCTTCAGGCAATAAGCCTGAAAATAAACCTACAAAGGTGCTACACACACACACACACACACA
>NC_068981.1:8767179-8767661 GCF_001194135.2 Octopus bimaculoides | reverse complement strand
TATATATATATATATATATATATATATATATATATATATATGAGGTTAATTGAGATATATTTATATATATACATACACACACACATATATATACATAGATGTATGTATGCATGTATGTATGTATGTGTGTGTTTGTATGTATGCATGTTATGCATGTAAGTGTGTGTTTGTATGCATGTATGTGTATGTGTTTGTATGTATGTATGTATGTTTGTGCGTGTGTGTGTGTGTATGTATGTATGTGTGTATGTGTGTATGTATGTTATGTATGTATATGAATGTGCATGGCCCAGCGGCAAGATCGTTGCGACGGAACAGTGTTCTATTTCAGAAGTGGGCGGTTGCTGTTGACCTGTTCGCCAAACCACGGTGGGTGGCATCATTCGAGTGTTAAAACGGTGCGAGGAAACGTATTGTGACTAACGGTATTTGACAACATCCGATAGTCTGGTCAATACAATGATGTATATATATATATATAT
>NC_068981.1:8764752-8767013 GCF_001194135.2 Octopus bimaculoides | reverse complement strand
TATATATATAACTATTGCAACCCGCAAGTTTAATGGTAGACTTAGAAACAACTTCTGCTGCTTTAAAAATATTGATTTACTATAATTGTGACCGATCTGAAATCTGATAATTATCGACTTCAGCGGAATTTGAACTCAGACCTTAAAGACCGACGAAATGCCACTATACAATTAGCTCGTCGTGCTTACGATTCTGCCTGCTCGCCACCTCAACGCAGTATGTATATATATATATATACATTAATGACGTCCTGTACCCATATATGCACACACACACACACATATATATATATTATTTATATTACATTTATTTAATTGAACACCACGCCTCCATTTCCAAGTAATTTTATCTTGACCTTTTGGATGCGACTCTACTCTATACTGTTTTCTTCCTCCGTCCTTCTCTAATTCCCTTTTTTTAACTGTCTTTCTCTCTCCCCTCTTTCTCTCTCCCCTCTTTCTCTCTCCCCTCTTTCTCTCTCCCCTCTTTCTCTCTTTCTCTCTCTCGTTGCTCACACGTGACCATCGTCCATCTTTTTTTCCTTACGCGACAATCTTTCTTTTTCTGCACGGACTTTCAAAAGAGCGGACGTTTTCTTTCTTTCTCTTCTATCTTTTCCCTTTTCAAAGAAAATATTTCTCTCAACGTTTACTATTTTCCTCTCGTTCTGGTCTAACGACTCTCCATGTTTGTTTTCATTCGGTTTCCTTGTATGTCTCCACTGTCCTCTTTTTGTTCCCAACTTTGACCCTCCATAAATCTTAAATTTTATTTTAGAATTTATGGGAACAAGTGTCTTTGACGACTCATATTGTCGTCGAATGCTCGAAATGAGGAGTAGATAGACAGCGGACAATTGATGAAGCGTCGTTCTCTATGTTTACTTGTCCTATTTTCCATTTTTCTCTTTGTGTATTTAACTCGTTTGTTTTCATATTTCATGTTGTTTACGCAGTTAGTGACGTCCTGTACCCATATATGCATATTAATCCTTCGTCAGCTGCCTCTATTCTAACAAGACGTTTCGAAGATAAGGCAGAACGTACTCTAGAATAGTCTCTTCCTATATATGAGTGTGTGTACATGCGTGCGTGCGTGCGTGTGTGTGTGTGTGTGTGTGTGTGTGTGTGTAATTTCAGAGCTGAGAGTTCACAGCGAGTTATTTCAAACTCCGTGTTGCCACTATTCACAGAGTTCTATGGTGTGTGTGTGTGTGTCGGTAGTGATGGCCATCACTTTCTCGATCCCACCCATCCCGCCAATCTTATGTAGTTCGCAATTCACTTCTTTAGTTCCGGGCAAACAATTTCAAAAATTGGTTGAAAGTCACAGAAAAAGAAAAATGATACAGCCTGGTGATGAAGTGTTTTGTACACAATGTTCTCTGAAAAACGAACTGAAAAACAATTCCATGAAAAATATATAAAATGAACCAAGAAAAACTCTGTAAGATATGTTTAGTGAAGAAATATATGAGATTTCATGTTAAATAAAAAAAATAGTTGTGGAAGTAAAAGAGTAAAACTTTAAAGTAATTTTTTTGTTTTGTTTCTTTTCCAAAATTAAGCTAAGATTTAAGAAAAGTTCTGACAAGTCTAGTGATTCCATGAGGCCAACGGTTTATTTGTTGGACGAACTGGTGATGACAACACTACCGCCGTCATCAGCTTTCATTATAGTTATATACATACACATATAAACATAGGTATATAGCGAGAAGAGGAGAGAGAGAGAGAGAGAGAGAGAGAGAGACAGAGATGAATATAGGGAGAGAGAAAGAGAGAAAGAGTGAAAGAGAGAAAGAGAAAGAACAAACATTACAAACTACGCTTTCTCAATACACCCTCTGGTGTTACGTAATATGTTTGTATGGCTTCTCTCACTATACACACTCTGTTGTTATATAACACACGCACATACACACATACATACATATATTTTCAATGTGTGTGTACATGTGTGTGTATGTGTATGTACGTATGACTTCTCATTAAACAACATATAAGAGAATGTGTATGATGAGACAGGCCATACAAATTATGTCACAACAGAGGGTGTATAATGAGAGGTCATACACACACACACACACATATATATATATATATATTACACACACACGGAAACTCACACACACAGAGAAACACACAGACACACACACACACACACACACACATATATATATATATATATATATTACACACACACGGAAACTCACACACACAGAGAAACACACACACACACACACACACACACACACACA
>NC_068981.1:8761737-8764465 GCF_001194135.2 Octopus bimaculoides | reverse complement strand
ACAGATTTATTCTTCGCTCGTATAAATTATTACTCCCCAGGGAATGATTTTACTTCGTGACGCGAACCAGTGTTCGAGAGTATTCCGTTAGGGTGACTGAACTGACCAAACATATTGATTCGTGGCAACATGAAACTTAAAGTAATTCGATGTGAAGTTTTCACTTCTAAAATAAACTCTATTAATCTTTTGAGTTTTTTTTTTTTTAAATGCGACCATATTTTACTGCTTAGAACCCCTAAGTTTAATGGTAGACTTAGAAACAACTTCCGCTTTTTAAAAAAATATCGATTTACTATAATAGAAACCAATCTGAAATCTAATAATTTTCTTACTGTTATCTTCGATCTCTGTAAATCTTTCACCGACCCCGAAAAATGAAAGGTTAAAGTCGACTTCGGCGGAATTTGAACCCAGAGCATAAAGATCGAAGAAATACCGCGAAGTGTTTTGCTCTTCGTGCTTACGAGTCTACCAGTCCACTACCTTAACGCAGTATCGAGATTATGTGATATTCAGTAAGAATACAATAGAGATCACTCTAATTTCCAACTTCGATTAGTTTTCGGATCATCTAATCTAATTAAATTCAAGAAAACCACCTGATATCTAACGCCACCCTAACGACAGCAAGTGTACGAACCTTACACTATGCCGTTTAAACCAGAATTGTTTCACTGAAGATATAATATATCAGTGTAAAATAAATATTGCTAACTCCGCTAAAACACTTTTGGCCTCACCGCTAATCTTTTTAAGGTCTGATACAATCATCACACTTTTTTTCATACGTCACTCTCAACGTATATTTGGGACTTCAAAATTAGAAACATCCCATATAACATGACCTAGAGTTTCTTCAACAAGACTATCCATACACTGGAGGTAAAAAGCCGCGTGAATTCTGTTTAGAAGATTTTTTTTTATATTCTGTTAGCTTGGTTCGGTCGATTTTTGATATTTTATCAAAACAGACCATCTGCAATCACACATATTTCAAAACTTACTAATATTTGAAATTGTATTCTCCTTTCAATATAATCGTTGTTACTGTGTATTCAGTGGAAGCCTTTTTATCTATAAATTCTAGTTCTTTCCTGTTTATGGTTCGTTCCTACATCGATACAAATCGGCAAACTATAATTCCTTGAACTAGAATCTACTCACTTTTAACATTTTGTGGATTGATACATCTGGTTTTATACAAGGGTTGTTCCTTAAGTACCATACAATAAATTCGTTGATTATCGTGCTATTACCTAATTTTTGCATTACAGTATTACTTATTCTCAAACTCATAATTCTCTTTGTTTTTCTCACAATTTTTACCGCTTATCCATCCTTTCTAGCATCTTCCATACATCTTTCAGCGTCTTTATCATTTTAAATCTATGTTTCTTTTGTAGTCTTTAAAACCAAAACTAAATTATTTTTCATACATACATACATACATACATACATACATGCATACATACATACATACAAACATACATACTTACATACATACGTACATACATACATACATACATACGTAGATAGATGATGGAAGTCAACTCGTAACGACCGAGCAAACGATCTCCTAAAGTTCCGAGAGTCCAAGAAGTTTCCGTGTGACAATTTGCTTTGAGTGAGTAAAATGCTGCACAGCAATGAACCTGTTTTTTAACGCAACCAATTCTAATAACCAGTGTCGCAGAAGAGGTTGACACGGCCAGAAACCAATTGCAATTCTGGCCCTTTTAAAAAAAAATTTTTTTTTTAAATCCTGAAATACCTTCTACTAGAAAGATGTTCTAACGGCACTTAGGGGGTTCTTCACTCTCATATAATATGTTTGTGCCTCTCTGCGTGTGTGTATGTGTGTGTGTGTGTGTGTGTATTAATTTGCTTCACTGACATTTTTTCCTTTTACCATTTAAAAAAAGAATCTGTTTTTGAGTTTCCAGTTTATTTTATTTATTATTATTTTTTTTTGTGTGTGGGAATCTGTCTTTTCACTGCTTCGACCTTTGTCGCTAACATCATCATCGTCATCATCATCATCATCATCATCATCCCGGCAATTTGATTTCACCACATCTTCTCACAACTGTCCCTTCTCTCCCTCTGCCAGGAAAACTACCACCAACAGTTACTACACACAAGTTTCTCAACACTCCTTTTCCATTGGCATTACATCACAAACACGTATACTCAAATACACATACACACACATACACACTATATGTGTATGTAATACTGTATCGTGGGAAGGTCATTCTGTCAACAATAACACACGCACTGGTTCACTTCATTATTAATTGATTTGTCCTCGTCTTACGTTTACACATCTGTAAACTGTACAATGACTTTCTCACAGGGAAATGCAACAATATCGATTTCAGCACAAAGTTTCACTTCAGAAGTCTGGCAAAATAAATACACTATATAAACATACACACACACACACACACACACGGGCACCGATACATACACACGGATACGTGTGTGTGTGTGTATGTGTGTGTGTGTGTGTGTGTGTGTGTGTGTGTGTGTGTACACATATATAAATATATGTACATCTATCTATCTATCTATCTATCTATCTATCTTTCTTTCTTTCTTTCTGTCTGTCTATCTGTCAGCCTGCCTGTCTGTCTGTGTGTCTGTCTGTCTACATATATACATATAGTAATAATGTTGATAGTGGTGATAATGCGGTGGCAAATTATGATGTTAGTGAGGGGGG
>NC_068981.1:8756709-8759164 GCF_001194135.2 Octopus bimaculoides | reverse complement strand
TGTGTGTGTGTGTGTGTGTGTGTGTAGGTCCAACTTTCACAAAATACGAACGGCAGAGAAATTTAAAGGGGTAGGAGAAAGGCATTATATGTCCAACAAGTGTTTCTGGGGGCTCGGCGATACCCTTAACATAGGATGAGACGAGCCTCCGTCATCAGGGTAGAGAAGATCTTACATTCCAGATCTTAATGCAGCGAAGTTCAAAGATGGAATGATTAAATGTGGAAAGTTAAGTGTATTAGAGGGGGGGGGGAATTCGGATGGTGGTATCAAGACAGTGTATAGTGAGAAAGAAAAGATAGTTCGAGAAGAGTGAGGGGTTAATAATTAAGCTAGTAAGGGAGTAGTAGTAGAGATGGGGAGTAAGAAGGTGAATAGGAGGGTGGGGGTTGATGGCATCTGAATGGTAGTCTATTGTGGAATTGTACTGGTGATGTCATCACTTGGTTCCACTCTCTTCCTGGTTGTTAGGAAAACTCTTATTCACTTTCAGGATAATAACCGAACCTGCAACTCATCTACCGATTTCTTCGATATAACCATGGGCTCATCTGACTCAGCCCACTTTACTGATCTAGTAAGCTTATTCCTTCTTTCGCAAATTAAACAACACTTCCCTAACCTCTCCGGGATGACACACTCTTTACAGGAACTGGATTATCTCGATCGTCTGTGGAACGCACGAAGAAAGCCTTTCACAAACTTTTTAAAAACTATAACCTGAGTATCTCATTCGAAAATGACACTAAAATGGCCAATTCCTAGACGTTACTCTGGACTTAAATACAAATCACCCTTTCCATAAACTCAATCAATCTTTACAATACATCAATGTCCTATCAAATCACTCTAAACTTACCCTTAATAGTATACTATCCCATTCATTTGGATACTAACCAGTCAACCCCTCCCCCTCTTTATTCACGTCTCTCTATTCAATTTCGTACACCTCTGCTTACAACTGTATTCCCCCTCCAATACCAACCCACAGTCATCACCTCACTAACCACTGCTATCTCGACCACCAACTCATCCCCACAGTTCCCCCTTCTATCTTCTCTCATACCTTTTTACATACCTTAGTAATCTCTCTCTCTCTCTCTCTCTCTCTGTCACTGAACTAGACACCTTATTTCCCTCAAATAACTGCCATCCCTTTTCTCACCATCTCAACCAATAATTGTATTTTATTAATAATTTATTTGTAATAATTTTATTTTATTAATAACCTTCACAAAAATTTGAATATTATCACCAACTCTGAAATCCATCAAAAACCATGTGACTATAAAGAATGTAGAATCATTCAAAATAAAAGTATTCTATAAATAACCACTCCCCAACGGACCAAGAAATGTTGCCAACTTCAGCAAGCAGTGCTGCTGCTGCTGCTGCTGTTGAATTTTACCCAAACAATCAGTTGTGGAAAACAGCTCATCGATGAACGTCATGGTATACTACTACCGCTACCAAGCCTAATTCAAATTAATAACGGAGGAAAATTCCTCTTTGAATAATGTCATATTTATGCACACTGAAGAGATCGTACTAGTAATGCATAAATCGCTGCATATGAATATGCAGCAATATGCAATTAATGCGATCGAAACACGTGTCGGACAATTATTATGAATAAACCAACTATAAATAAACATGAAGTTTGAATGTTCCATAATCACTCTAAACCCATCCTTTTTTCACTTATTTTCCACTTTTTTCACTTATTTCCCCTTTTTTACACTTATTTCCCCCTTTTTTCACTTATTTCCCCCTTTCTTTCACTTATTTTCATTTTCATTATTTCCTATTTTTATACTCTTTTGTGTTACATGATCAAACAATACGAATCTTCTTTTCAATAATGTTATCCAATCTAAGCTCGTCTGAGTTATTCGAATATTTTCATTCCATCTTTTATGTTTCGTTTTCCAGTATCGTTCGAAGATCGGAACTGAGTTTTACCACATTGCTTCTCTGAGTATAGCATTTAAAACTCAAGGAACTGATTGCTCCCCGCCACAGCAAAACATAATGGAAGGCGATCTTTACAAAGGACTTGATTGACATTTGCATCTGTCTCGCTGGCGATAGTAGCTATTCAGCATAATATGAGAAGTCAGCGAACCGTGGATACTGAATGAATGTATGGAGGGAGTTTTCTCCTTTCCTCATATCAAACAGACTTGGCTACCTGCTTACCTGTGTCTTACCTGGCTACCGACTTACCTCTATTTTACCTGACTACCGACTCACCTGTGTCTTACTTGGCTACCGACTTGGCTGTGTTTTACTTGGCTGCAAGCTTACTTGTGACTCACCTGGTTACTGGCTTATCTGTGTCTTAACTGGCTACTGGTTCACTTGTGTCTTACCTGGTTACCGGCTTATCTGTGTCTTACCTGCTTACTGGCTCACCCGAGTCATACCTGTTCCACTGGCTTACCTGCAGTTATAC
>NC_068981.1:8746756-8751756 GCF_001194135.2 Octopus bimaculoides | reverse complement strand
GTAAACCTTTACCATTTCTATGGTGCCCCCCATCTTGCATGGTTAATCCAGCGCTATGTTTTTGTTGTTGTTCTGTTTGAAGTTTCATTTTTCTATCGATATCGATACAGTCGAATTGTTTTCCTGACAAAATGGTTGTGTTGTTCTATACTTGAATTTTTTAAAGTTTGAGTTGTGAGTTCAATACTGCCCCTATCATCTCGTGAAATTTCTTCCTCCCGAACCTTTTAAACTTTTTTTTACCTGAATTTCTCTGTCAGAATCAAACAGATCAACATACCATGTAAATTCGTTTTGTTTGTTTGCAAGAAAATATATAGAACATGGAGAGGCTGCATCGATTCTGCATGAAGCCATCAAGCCGAAGAATCAGTGGTTCGTGTTCTATGGGGTCCAATTTCGCAGGGCCCTTGCATCAGACTTTCACTCGGCCTGGATCAGACTTGTTCACCAAACTGAAAGAAATTCTAGTTCCTTTTAATCTAAGACAACACTAGAATCCATAAAATGTGCAAGAATATCGATACCAGAATATATAAGTGAACGAGATAACTGACTTGATAGTAATACCAGCTAAATCTCCATCTCTATAAAAATTTTAAAAAAGGAAGGATACCTTTAATAGTGTACAATGATTGAAAAATCGGTCACAGCCGGAGTGTTTTTGATGACAGAAATGTTGATCAAGTTGTAACAATGCAATATAACTCGAGTCTATTCTATTGGCATCGATAAACAAATACTCGGAGTATAGATCGAGATTTGAAGTCAGAAAAAAGCAGAGCTAGTATAAGACATTTAGTACGGCACTCTAGCATTTCTTTGAAAGCATTTAAAAAAAAATTAATTGCAGAAATTCTGAAATAAATGTGAAATCTATAAAAATCTGTTCGGATCACCGAATCGGTAGAATACTGGCGATTCAACAGAGAGGGTGGGGTTCAAATTCAAGGAGGCTACGTATGTCAGACCAAAGGCAAGGTGGTGATGCGAAACCTGGCAATGGATTAAGTCTACCACACAACAACGCTAATGGTTTCTCTGCCAGGCTTCAACATAGTTTCTATTTAACAGTTTCACCCACAAAGTTTTGGTGGGTACCAAGATTAACTTTGAGAGAATTTACTGAAATTATCTCCCTTTTTCATTTCTCGTCTGTAACACAGGCAAATCTCAACTAATATGTCATACAATAAATAGACCAATCCTTCAGTTATTTAGAGAAGAAAGTTTCAATTCAAAACGTCGACCAGTGAGACTGAAACCGAAACCTATTTTTACGAAGCAAATTCCTAACCTTCCATGACTTTGACAACTCCTGTAGTTGTGATATGGTAAGGAATACAGAATTCTGTTTGAGATTTTTAATAAAGAAATATTTATTTTTATAGTAAACAAAAAAATACTGCACGAATATTTAGCAATGGAACCCGGATCACCATATCCGATGCAAAAAAAAAAAAAAAAAGTGCAATTCAAGAATACGATCACGATAAATAGATCTGACCATTCAAAATTTCATGTGGAACCGGATCTAGCAACAGTTTCATCTTTGGCACCCTTTTTGTGAGCAGGATCACGACAGTAGCAGAACCAGCAGCTGGCCAAAGCGCAGTCACAACACAAAAACAATGGACGGACAGCGACTAAAACACACAGTGACCAGTTAACATCAAGAAATTCATGACAGCCACTACTATCACACCTAGCCTAAAAGCAATAAGCTTTCAACTATCTTGATGTTTGTCGTTCGTAGGAATGACAACGTTTTTTTGTTTACGATCAAAATAAAAAGTTTTTAAAATTAAAAGCCTCAAACAGATTTCAGTGTCCTTTATAGTAACAAATGGTGAGAATTTCATTGACAAACTGAAAGAATTCTTGAAAAAAAAGTTAATTATAATGGCCTATATCCTATCCTAGAGAAGATGTACACATAACAGCTGAAGAAAAAGAATTAGCAACGATCACAGGGACAGGTGTTAATATTTCTGGAAATGTCTGCATTCATTTTATGGCCTGTAGACTTGTGCCTCGAAAGGCTCATTGCCAGAATGAATACGCAGCAGACGAGGAATGTTCTAACGTTTTCGAGTTAACTTAAACTTTATTTCAAATGGCAATTTTTGCTCTCCTTCGTTTCTCGTTGCTTTCTCCACCCAATTGACAGTGATATGTTATATAGACACCTACATCTACTCCACCACATACACACACATACACTCACTCTCTCTCTCTCTCTCTCTCTCTCTCTCTCTCTCTCTCTCTCTCTCTCTCTCTCTCTCTCTCTCTCTCTCTCACACACACAAACCAGTTGTCCTTTGTAAAGTTCATACAATCACACCACTGTACAACTATTTACATTTTAGAATATAGGAATTGTTTTCTCATTAAATTTATTTTCCCGAACAATCACGTTTGGTATGCACAACGACACGCACACGTACATATATACACACACACACAGGTACACATACACAGATCTATCTGCGCAAATCCACAAACACATGCGCTTACACACATATGCACAGACATACACACGTACACACAACAAATCATACACACAGCAAATTCTGTAATTGTTGCTACAGTTAAATGTATTCATGTGTGTGTATGTAAACACACACACACACACACACACACACACACACACACACACACACACATACATATATGCATAAACACATGCATATACATTTCTATACAAAATTTTATATGTATTTGTATATATGTACTGCATGTGCGTACATTTGATGCATGTATATATGCATATATACGTGCATGTATAAAATGTCTGTGTGTACATGTATGCATATATACATGTGCGAATATTTGCATATATTTATATATATGCATAAATATATACATACATACATACTTACACACACACACACACACACACACACACACACACACACACACACACACACACACACACACACACACATATATTTATGCTTTTATGCTTTTATGCTTTTATTCTTTTAGACGTTCCAGCCCTAAGGCTGTGGCTATAAGTGTTCATGTGTGTGTGTGCAGATATACACTCTCAAACATACACAGGCACAACTAGAAAATTATATCACATGATAGAGGGCGTTGCTTGTAGCCCGAGGGTGACACATACATTTACTGGAACCACACGCGCATACACCATACACATATACATAAACATACGTGCGCACACATCACACGCACATGCTTATATACGCATATGCGTGCATACATTTGCCATGACAGTGCTTTAAAATCTTGCCACAACAGAAGAGAAATGCCGTTAACGGCTTCCTGGTAGAAAGGAACCATTTATTTTTAACAATATTTCGTAAACCTAATAAATTAATCTCTTTTTTTTGTTGTTGTTTCTGGTTCATTTTTACGAGATATCGTCAGAGGGGGTGGAAGCTGACGTGACCATTTGTCGTAGGCTCTGAGAAAGATGGAAAGAAATTCCCTTGAGACTGATTCTATGGCCCTATTTCTGCTTTTAAGAGATGAACACTGTTAAAACCCCTATGGACCAAACAGCGGTGTTAAACTAGGGAACAGAATCAGTCTGCAATCCAAGACTACGAAAACCCTTTCGATGGTCTTTCACAAGGTTTGGCTCAACGTCAAGCATCTGTAGAACACATTTGTTCACTGTGTCTTGCAGTGAATTTGAACTAATAACCAGATATTTGTGGAGGCAAAGCCAAATTCCCTGTCTGTTGAACAGGCAGACACTGAGTTTATCAAAATATAGAAATGGCGTCGCTTTTGCCAGATTTTCCTCTTTGTTCTTCTCTGTGTTTGCAACGAAATTATTTCAGAGTTTACAAGGTTTATCATAGAATTTTACTTTCGTTCATGACGAAAGTTGCTTCCGGTTTTCGTTATGGGAATGGTTTATTCTTCAAAAATGTCAATATTTTTTACTAACCTTACAACCAGTATAATTGACACATTTTCAACGTCTGGACCCTTGGGTGTAATGTAAACTATATTGACTGGCTTAGAATGCGAACCCACGACGTAACATATTGTCAAATCTCGTGCTGCACCTCTCACTCTCTCTTTTTCAACCACATTTCCCTCTCCTTCTTTTGCGCTTGTGTGTGTCTACATACGTAGACACACACACATACGTAGACATACGTACACACACACACACACACACACACACACACACATAAACGTGTGTTTGCATAAATGTTTGCGTATAGTACATGTATGTACGTGTGTATACGTACATGCATACATGCACATATACACCTACGCACATACATACATACCTACATAATACCTACATACATACATACATACATACATACATACATACGATGGGTTACCCAAAGGAAACCGGAATATTGTTTTATTCAGTTATTTTTTACATGTTTACACTTTTATCGCCTTCAAAGTATTCTCCATTTGAAGCAATGAATCGGTCCAGACGCATTTTCCACTGTTCGAAGTAGAGCTGGAACTCTTGCGAAGTGATTGCCTTTTAACGCCTTCGTCGTTTTTTTTCTTCACCTCTTCCGCATCTGAAAATTCCGTAGCACCAGCTTTCGTCACCAGTGATGACCTTTGAAAAGTGGTCCGGATCAACTTCCAACTGTTCAATTGTTCGGTGACTGTCCTCTAAGATCAGGTCATCAATTTTCATGATGTTTTCATTCGTTCGGGAGGTCGACGGTCGTCCTGAACGTGGTCGGTCTTCAAGCGACAAGTGACCATTCCTAAAGCGTGGAAACTACTCGTAAACTCGTGTTTTGCTCATGGCAGCGTCCTTGTAAGCTGTTTGAAGCATGACAACTGTTTTGGCCGCCTTTTTCACCAGCAGTAAATAGAATTTCATGGAAGCATGCTCTTCCTTCGTTTCAGCTATCGCAAAAATCGAAAAACAGGAGAAGCACTGCAAAACAAAGGCGCACTACGTCGTAGTACCACTTCATCAGACAACGCTGGTCGACAGACTGATGCCTGAGGGTTGCATCAAGTGGCTTCTCGCGGCAGAA
>NC_068981.1:8745367-8746528 GCF_001194135.2 Octopus bimaculoides | reverse complement strand
CACACACACACACACACACACACACACACTGTGCATACAGTAATCCTTCGCCATATCGCGGTTCACCTATCGCGGTTTATCATTTAAGCTTACGTCGATTCCTCTGTGGTGTTGTTTTGCATTTATAATAAAAGTAAATATATAGAAATTATAAAAATTATAAAAAAAATATACAGTACAGTGCTGTTTCTACTTCGCGGATTTTCACCCATCGCGGTGTGTTTTGGAACGTAACACCCGCGATAATCGAGGGATTACTGTATAAGAGGTTCTAATCGAAGCTGTGTCGTCGTGTACCACATCGTTCACATCAATCCAATGTGTGTATTTAGATATTTTATTCGCATGAGATTAACATTTGAAATTTCTAGTGAATTCGATTTGGAGAGTAATTCACTAAAATCAAATGAGACGACTGGAATAAGTTTGGTATATTTTTAATTCCATGCTGCACATGTTTCATTACAGGATAGGAGTTACAAAGGTGCACATGTAGAAAAAAAAACATGTATAGGATCTCCTATCTGTGATTCTTCAAAGATTAAAAGGTCGTATTAGGTTTGGATGTCTGTCTCGTGATGAAACACGTGTAACATGCAATTAAAAAGAAACCAAATTTTTCCAGCCTTCTGTTACGATAGCCACATGGGTAGAGTGTTGCATTCACGATCGCGAGATCGTGGTTTTGATTCTTGGACAGTGCGGAGCGTTGTGTTCTTGAGCAAGACCCTTCATCTCACATTGCTCTATGATCGCTTCAACTCCTGACGTGCGGTACACCATGCTCTTGCTACAAGCAACCTTGAGTTAGTGGAATGAGCGAATGTACAGCACATACATTGGATCACTAGAAACAAATCATTTGTGCAGGACGTTCAGCAAAACTGAACACTCATACGTCGGCTTCGACTCGATATTCCATCGCGTATATATATATATAGCATCCGTCTCTTGTTTCTGACGAAGAGCTTTGCTCGAAACGTAAAAACTACCTTTCTTTTCTTCCCTGAGCGTCTACTAATACTTTGCATGTACCACGTCCTCGAGATTTTTTTCTCTTGTTTGTTCGTTTTTGGGGAATGTATATATATATATAGCATCCGTCTCTTGTTTCTGACGAAGAGCTTTGCTCGAAACGTAAAAACTACCTTTCTTTTCTTC
>NC_068981.1:8729869-8744986 GCF_001194135.2 Octopus bimaculoides | reverse complement strand
ATATATATATATATATATATATATATATATATAGATAGATATATATATATGAAGAGTTTTTCTCAAGAACACAACGCACTGCCCAATCAGGGAATCGAACCTACGATTCCATCACACACACACACATATAAAGAGGCACATGAGCTCTTTATTAATGATTAGTAAAGAGGTTCTGTGCCTCCAGCCAGCAGGTCTGATGTGTCGCCTATATTGATAAGAGTAATAAGAGAAGTGAAGCCAATGGTTACTTTCTGATCGGTCATAACCAACGACTACATTACATACATGTACATATACATGTGGTTAGGTTGTTGCACTCACGATCGCTAGATCGTAGGTTCGATTCCCGGATTGGGCTGTACGTTGCGTTCTTGAGCAAAACATTTCATTTCACGTTGCCCAAGTGTCCCTTTTGATCAGGAAGTGGGTGTTGGCCTGCTCGCCTAGCACGCGGGGTGGCGTCATTTGAGGCTAAAACAATGCAAAAAGCGCATTGTGACCAGCGATGTGTAACAGCATCTGATAGCCTGATCGGTCACTGATCACGTGACACATGCACGCTCGCACGCACACATGCCCACCCCCACAACAGATATATATTAGCTGTGTGGTAAGAGGCTTGCTTTCTAACCACATGGTTCGGGTTCAGTCTAACTGCATGGCACCTTCGGCAAGTGTCTTCTACCATAACCTCGGACCGGCCAAAGCCTTGTGAGTTGATTTGGTAGACGGAAACTGAAAGAAGCCTGTTGTATAAATAAATAAATGTGTGTGTGTGTGTGTGTGTGTGTGTGTGTGTGCGTGCGTGTGTGCGAGACTGTGTTTTTCCCCCACCAGCGCTTGACAACAGGTGTTTTGTGTTATCGCTGTAACTTATCGGTTCGACAAATGAACCGATAGAATAAATGACGCTAAGGCGGTGAGCTGGCAGAATGGTTAGCACGCCGGGCGAAATGCTTAGCGGCATTTCGTCTGTCTTTACATTCTGAGTTCAAATTCCACCCAGGTCAACTTTGCTTTTCATCCTTCCGGGGTCGATAAATTAAGTACCAGTTGCGTACTGGGATCGATCTAATCGACTGACCCCCTCCCCCCAAATTTTAGGTCTTCTGCCTAGAATAGAAAAGAATAAGTACCAGGCTTAAGAATAGCAATAAATAATTTCTGGGGTCGATTCATTTCGCTGTCAAATGACTGAAACAAGGAAATAACAAAAGATGTATGTATGTGTGTGTGTATGTATGTGTGTGCGTATGTACGTATGTGTGTATATGTACGTATGTATGTATGTATGTATGTATGTATGTGTGTGTATGTATGTGTGTGCATGTATGTGTGTGTATGTATATATATATACATACACATATACATACATACATACATACATACATACATGAATACATATATACATGCACACTGTTTAATTTGTATTTCCTATGCAATCTATATTAGGGGATAATCCCTTCATTTCCTGTTGACGACTGACATTTCCAGTCCGTTCCATTGCTGCCACTCTCTCCTTTATCTCCCACAAGATGGACGCCGCCCTCGAGGAATGTCGTGTTTCTTTTGGCCAACCACATGACACTGTTTCATTCTGCTCCTGGCAACCATGCAGTCACGACTCAAAACTGAGAGTCAGCTGCAACTACTTCAGCCATGCAGTTACTGTTTAACTTTGTGTGTGTGATAGGTAAGTGTGCATGTGTGTGTGTGTGTGTGTGTATGCGCCTCTGTGTGTGTGTGCGTGTGTGTGTGTGTGTGTGTGTGTGTGTGTCATAGGTCTGTTGTAAGTTAATCTTGTCAAACTCAACATTTGACCTCGTAATGTTTGCGTATGCATCTCATTAGAGACCTACGTAAAATATGTATGCCTCGGCTGTCTCTTTGTATGTCTATGTAAAGACATACGTAGGTTTATGTTGGAAATGAATCTACGGCTTTCTCTTACTCGCCCCACACATATACACACACATATACACGCTCGTATATGTAATATTTGCTCACAACTTGAATTATAAGTGTAGACTAGTAACGTTGAAAGGGCAAAGATTAAACCCGTCTAACTTTTTAACCACATCATACACACTTCACACACTTGACACACACAACCCACACACACACATCACGCTCTCCACACACCCACTACGCTTCACACACTTTTTAAATGTTGCACATGGAAGAATGTTTTAACACTTGTCTTCTAGATCTGAATTTTTACTATTTGTTGTCTTGAGAAACATATATATGTACATACACACATACACAAGCACTTGATGCCTCAAATGCAACCGAAAATGTATATTATGACATAATTCTGTGGAAGATATCACACATGTGATTGGCCGTCGCCCAAAAATGTTCTCAAGGTACTACTTTCCTATGTGACACGACGTTGCCGCAAAAACAATATACACTGATACTATTCGGAGAAAAAGACTGTCCCGAAATGCATATGGAGAATCCTCCTGTTATTGAATAAGTACACAAATATCAGCACAAGGAATACTGGTGAAACATTCCCATCAAAATATATGTTAAGTGTAAGCAATAACAGGCCGGATATCATGGTTTGGGACAGACAAGAGTAAGTATGTATCATCATTGAGATCAGCTGTTCTGCTGATGTGAATATCTCTTTGAAAAATCAAAGAGAAAGAAAATAACTATGGACAATTGCTTCGAAACCGCCTCTATATCCGGATTATAAACTTACATTTATACCAATAATAATTGGCGCACTTAGTTTCGAGAGTAAATGCCCAAGTGGACAATCTAGATAAGATAAGGTTTTCATTACAAATACACTCTGTAAGCGGAACACTAAAAGCATGCAAGACTTTTTTCAAGTTTAAAATGTGACTTTTTTTTTATCTACATTCCAAAGATACAATCTTTGTTAAAAGCTGTTCCTTCCACAGAGGAAGATTTCCAATAGATTAAAAAAGAAGAGAACGTACATTAAAATCGTGAAAGGGAAAATCACCATGATCCACAAAATATGTTTCTCATAAACTTGAGGACGATGCTCTTATTAACAGGATGTTTAGAAGACTCTCTTGCACTGGTGGCCATCATCTCACATTTTGAAGGTTAACGAAGAACAGGAGATAACTAAAAAAAAAAATACTGAATGGTCAAAAGACACAGGAGGGGCCTTAAAAATTCAAAAGATGGACCAAAAATACATATTGCATCACATTTCTATTAACGATAATAAACAAATGATTAACAAATATCGTCAATCATCAATCATCAAGGTACCATCAGCCACTGTGACATGATGTTGTGATTAAAACAATTTACGGTGCCATTCTGAGGAAAGATTGTTCTGGAATAAATATAGACAACGCCTCTTCTATGGAATACGTACATATATGTGAACACAAAGAATATTGGTCGAATATTCTCATCAAAACTTCTACCTAGTCAAACATATCAAACCTGATTTAGAGTATTTTGGACGGAAAATAAATATGCACAGCCAGAGATCAGTCGTCCAACATATGTAAATATATTTCGTTCAAAATTGGTGAGGAGGAGAGTGTTTACGGGCAGCTGCTTCGAAACATATTTTCTCTGCCCTGATTATAAATTCGCATTTATAACAGTCATTATTGGGTCATTTGGTTTTAATAGTAAAAATTTACGTGAAAACCATGAAAAGCTTTTGGTTTCCAATAAAGAACTGGATTCGTTAATACATACTTTACAAATACAGAGTCTGGAAGTGGAACAGTAAAAATCTACGATACTTTTCCAGAGTTCAGCATGTGATAATTATCATTCTTCTTAACCAAATTTCGGTGCTGGAGATATGCTTCTTTGTTAGAAACCAGTTCCTTTCTTCTAAAATGAATTCAAATAATTATAAAAGACATACAGTTCTTTAGTTCTGTTTCTGTTGCTCTCTCTCTCTCTCTCTCTCTCTCTCTCTCTCTCTCTCTCTCTCTCTCTCTCTCTCTCTCTCTCTCTCTCTCTCTCTCTCTCTCTCTCTCTCTCTCTCTATCTCTCTTTCTCTTTCTCTGTCTGTCTCTGTCTTTGTCTCTCCGTCTCCCTTCATGTATATCCAATCTTTCAATTCTTCCATTTCTTTCTATAAAAACAAAAGAAACACAGCTAAATCCAAAAATAAAAAACAAAAAAATTCCATTCATGGAATTTAGACATATTTTCACTATTCCACTTACTGATTAAGTTAGTAGAATACGTATTTGAAGATCATATCTTCTAATATGTAAAACTTCAAAGTTGTCCTGATTATTGCTTAAACTTTTCGAAACCCAACAAAATATATAAATAAATTACACATACATAAATTTATAGCCTTTGTAAATTACTTGTAGGTTGACAAAACATTTCGAAATAAATATTCTCTTTCTCCCTATTTTGAGTGAAATATTCCCATTTTCTGGGCAGTCAATTAAACCCCACAAAATTAGATTAGTGCAGTTTGCTCTAATCTAATTTTCAACAATGTTTTTCCCTTTCTCTACA
This sequence comes from Octopus bimaculoides, assembly GCF_001194135.2. Lineage (NCBI taxonomy): Eukaryota > Metazoa > Mollusca > Cephalopoda > Octopoda > Octopodidae > Octopus > Octopus bimaculoides. Next base: position 8,740,489 of record NC_068981.1, on the reverse strand, counting down.
ATTATGTCTGACTGTTTGTGTTAAGCGGATGTTTTGAGGGGATGTTCCGCTAATCGCCTTTCAGCCAAACTATATAAATATGCATCTAATATGAGTAGTGAATTTTTATATGATTATCCCTGTGCAAACCTTTCTATGGAATTCGATATTGTTGTAAAAAGACCATCATGGCGGCATAAAAAATAGTTTGACAACATTTTAGGGCTCAGCTGCTGCTGATTATAGTGTAATGCTTTTCAATGAAATAACAACTGAAATAGTAGGTCGCGTGTCTGGGGAGTAAGGACTTCGCTCTTCGATTGCAGAAGCATACGTTCCAAAGTAATGGAGTGGTTGTGAGTCCAAAAGAAGCTAGACTTCTTAAAGTTGATTTCGTCCTGCTTGTCACGGTGAAAATTTTTCACTAATAAGTTTAGTTTTTCTTTTTTACTCATGTCTAAAATATCCTCCATGCAGATCTTTATTAAGGTATATCCATGTCTGGAGTGTCCCAGCCGTTAAATTCTTCTTAAAATTTTCACTAGTAAACTATAACACAATATCCTCTTCACTTCATTAGTTTATATCTTCTCCCTGCTCTTGTTTAATAAACGTTGTCCATGCAGTGCCATATTGTATTGGTTGTTCTAAACCCATTCCTCAGTTGACTGTCTGAGAGACAACCAGTCGGTATCATTATTTCAGTAGCGATGTTGTTGTTGTTATTGCTGGTGTTGTTTAGTGCCAGATCAATTCAAATTCTGTAAATCAGGGGTTCTCGACGATGTTTTGCCTATGGATCCACCCCCCCTTTTTTTTTTACCATACTGACGCCCATAGCTATTCGATGCTTTAAAAAATCCCGTTATATTTTCATAATTAAATATTATTAGGAAATGTATGAAAAACAAATTAAATATTTTGTGTATCGTTGAAGCATACGCAATTTATTGAACATAAAATGTAACAACAAAATCTTATATGGAGCGCCAAGGGCCTTATGGACTCTGGTTGAGAATCACCGCTATAAATATGCCATCAGAGTCGTTCCATTTGTGAATGTACGTGATATTCTCCTCATAGAATATCGCGTATATTACGTAATTGCTCATTGATTCACTACGATATAACATTTAAGTGCATTTGGCTGCTCTTACACTTAAAGGTCGATGCTTAACAATATAAAACGTATACCAAAATATAAATGTTAGAAATATAATATACTAATACGTACCAAATACATAATATATACTAAGATTGGAATGTTTAAGGTTATTATATTAAATCTAGTTAAGGTTGCGAGCTGGCAGAATCGTTAGCATGTCTGGCGAAAGGCTCAGCGGCATTTCGTCCGTTCTGAGTTCAAATTGCGCCGAGGTCAGCTTTGCCTTTCATCCTTTCGATGTCGATAAAATAAGTATCAGTCAAATATTGAGGTTGATGTAATCAACTTATCGCCGCTCCACCCCCACCCACCCAGCCAAAATTGTTGGCCTTTAAATCAAGTTTAATAAGGAAAACGGGACATTTGCTGATGGAGTGTCTCAACCCTGAGAGCCGAGTAAAATACATTATAAAGTTGGAACTGAGTGGCACTTTAAGTTTCGCCTAACAGCTTCTTCAGCCAATATATTTATTTATTTATTCTTTCTTGTCAGAGATCCCAGAATGTCTCCTCTATTCTTGCTAAATTTAATATTTATCCGTTAATTAATCTCTGGCTGAATTATTTTCCCCATCTTCTCACCCTGTCTCTCCTCTCTGTATACTTATCACTCTACTTCTCCCCCCCCTTTTTTTTCTCTGTCCACCAGTTATCTCCGTTGTCTCTATTACTCTTTCTTCCCTCCCTCTCCCCTCTCTTTTTTGCTTTCCTCTTTACTTTTGTCTTATTCTCTCTTTATAAATTTTTAACGATAATCCTATCTGTCTGTCTGTCTATCTGTCTGTCTGTCAATTATTTCTCGACCTGTCTTTCATAATCTCTTTCTTTCTCTCTCACCCTCACTAATTTCTGTTCCGCCTTCTTGCATGTCACCCCATAATTAATTACACCACACCACGTGACATACACACATCACTGTTGGTGTAAAGGTCAACTAAGTGATAGTCAATCTACCCCCACACCATCAATGTGCTGTGTCCCCACCCCCACTCTCTCTATTCTACAATAGTTTGCTAACACCACCTCTTCTTCTCCACTTCCTCCTGCTCCTCCTCCTCCTTCTCCTCCTCTTCCTTCCCCTCCTCCCTCCAAACCAAATTTCCCTACTAAACTCTGCAACGTAATCCTTTTTCCCACCAAACTTGTCTCCATTGAATCCCTCCAAATTTTCTCTATAATATTTCCTCACCATATCTTCCAACCATACTTTCCTTATAACATTTCCCCCCACCCCCACCCCAAAATGTATTCCTCAGACATTACACCAACATAGGTTCAGGGTGTAATATGAAAGTTCGGATACTGGTGAGAGTCGTCTGCTCTGGCAACAATTAGCCACAAACGGAATTGGGTGAGTTTGATTTACGTAAGGGTGGGGAATCTAACATTGCAGAACTTTGCCCTCCGTGTGACGATCAGGAAGAGAGAGAAAGAGAGAGGGGGGAGATAGAGGGGAGAAAGAGAAGGATTGAGAGAGAAGGGGGAGAGAAGAGAGAAAGAAGAGTGGTGTGAGAGGGTCGAGAGTGTGGAGTGAAGCTTGAAATGGAGTGAGGAGATAGAAAGAGTCAGTGTCTGACGGTTTTCGCATCAATGGTTCGGATCTCATCAAGCGTCCAATCAAGCAGCCAAAACGTTGGTATGAGTACTGGCACTGCAAACACATTGTGGGTCACTGTTGTATTGAATGCAGAGAGTTCTGAAGTCCAAATTCTCTTTATTCGGCTTTAACATATTTTTCGTGACACATGTTATGTTACAGATATCATTGTAAGATATATTTTCATCCACCCCTAGATACCTGTAACATTTCTCGTCAGATACAGGGGAGATAGTCAAATCATTGATGGAGATGTTACTAATCTGGTTTATAGTTTCCCCCCTTTTCACAATTATATAACAACATTTATCCTGACCAAATTCCAACCCTACATCCTTTGAGAATGTTGTAACTAGGTCAAGGCTCATTTTCATCTCCTGCATATTCTTTGAATAATGTTTCAAGTCATCCACAAAAAACAGTGTGTAATTTTGGTATTTCCGTTTCCTTGTGAACCAGTGAGATATCCTTCAGATTTCCTTAACATGAATGGCAAGGGGTTTACAGAAAGTATAAACAACATCACAGAGAGGCTGTCTCCTTGGAATATGCCTTTGCGATACTGTATTCTATCGGTGATAATACAGTCACTCCCTGTGTTTAATTTCAAGATGGTGGCCCATGATGAAATAAGGTCAGTTATGGCTTTGACTATTCTCACTGGAACTTTAGCAATTTGAAGGGCTTCTAGCATCCATGAATGGGTAACAGAGTCAAAGGCTTTCTTATAGTTTAGCCACATTGAAGCTAGGTTCCTTCTATGATCTCGCACATTCTGACATCACAGTTTTGTTGATTAACAATTGCTCGGCACATCCCTAGATTCCCTTCTTCCCAGCTTCTTGTTCTGCTGTGATAATGTTATTGGTTTCACAATGGTCTTGGAGGAAGAGGTTTAAACATGCTGTATATATCTTATACATTAAGTTCTGGCATGCAATTGGCCGGTAGTTTTTTTTCCATGTGGGTGGTTCTGCATTTGGGGATCAATTTTGTCTCTGTCATAGCTAACCAGTGTGGTATGTTACTGTTCCCAATAAGAACTTGCTGGTACAAATTGATAAGATATGGTCAGTAGAATGTTAGCTTCTTGTACCAATATCCAACAATCAAGTCTCTTTCGGGTGCTTTTCCATTCTGGAGTTTCCGGTTGCAAGAGTTTCCCCATCAATGTTGTATGTCTTGGATGTAACGTAGAAACAATAACTTCTTCGGATTTATTCCAGTCACAGTGAGTCGTGGTTAAATTCTTTCTCTTCACTCCAGATTTTCCTCCAGAAGGAGTCTATGTCTTTTGGTGAAGGAGTTTCCGTGATGTTTACTGCTCCTCCTCTCATGTCTCTGTATACTGCTGCCTGGTTGCAGTTAAATTTGTTGTTTATTGTTCTTCTCTCGGTTGTTCTCTTTTGGACTTTTTCACTGACAGCTTTTAGCTCCTGTTTGAGAGTAATCAGTTTGTAATTGAGTGTCCCCTTTTTGCTGTCTCCAAACATCATTTCTACTACGTAAATTGGTATATCCAATAACTTAACACCACTGTATGCGGTGGCTACATAAGCAATGTGTTCGGAGGCAATAGTGAGTTAGATGAGTGCTGATGAAGGGGCAACAACCCCTGAAATATGGTATATACACTCGTTACTCACTTTTGTCTTCGATTACATTAAATGGTTACATCTGACGTCTCGATACGAGACGTTGTGGCAAAAATCAGTGCTGGTTATAAGTTCTAAAGAATATCTGTAGAAATAAGCTTAACAAAATAGAAAGAAATGTCTTTCTGACATTGTTGATCTCAGCACCAGGACAATGTTGCATTATGTTTGCTTATAAAAATGGCGTTCAACGGAAGATTCAGGCAAAAAGTAAAAGGCTACTTTTTTGGAAACTGCGATAGCTTTTCTCTCAATGTGATTGGGTTGCTTGCTGCTAACTACTATGTATTGATGATAACGTTTTCGGTACGATTTTGTCGCTTTATTTACACTTTTCTTACTCATCTCTTCATTGGCAAAAACTGAAAGAAGCCATATTTAATAGTAGTGAAATCTGAATCTAAAACTCGATAGCGTTACTGAAGAGTGTTTGAAGTACTTCATGAGAACTTTGAAATTCTCGTTGTAGATTGGTAAAGCAAATGGAACTGTTGTTGGAAGAGGAGATAAAGTATCTGTTGAATCCAGTTATAAAATTCTATTTCTTAGTTTCCGTTTGGATTTTGGCATAACATTTCGGATGAATCGTGTTCAGAAGCGACACGAAGATTATAACAAGCTTAATGGTGCTTGTTGTTTAGAGACTTTTCGAGATCAGTTTTAAAGCAGTTTAGGATCGTTGACTCATGGTCACTTGAAGTTGGGCTGAAACTTCGTGATGATTATGATAGCCAAGTCATAATCGTCCACGTATAATAATTAGCAATGTGTTTTTGTTCGTTGTCGAACAAAGAGTGTGGATGCAGGAGGCTGTCAAGTGACAAATAGTGAGTGACGGTAGGAGATGCAAAAGAAAAGCACAGAGGCGTTTTAGACAAGAGTGGTCGATATATTCTGTCAGTGTTGGAATCTCTGATCTGATGTTCACAATTCGCTCCATTAGCTTACAGCCGTTTCTGCTATAGATGATGCACAAGCATGCAGTTTTAATGAATTTGATTTCGCAATTCTTTAAATAATGGATATTATGCTCTGTGCTCGACTAACTCTTTATTCTGAAGCATATGTATATTGTGTTTTAAAACCAGGTCATTTAGTATCGCTATGCCCAAGCGAAATATATGCACACACACACACACACACACACACACACACACACACACACACACACACACACACACACACACACACACACACACACACACACACACACACACACACACACACACACACACACACACACACACACACACACACATACACACACACACACACATGTATTCATATATGTATATGCGTATACATGTGTGTGTGTGTGTGTTTGTGTGTATGTGCACGTATATACTTATGAGGACCAGGTTGACTCTGACAAAGTTTTGGCGTACTAGCTGTCGTTAACTGCTCTAATACATAACTTTCACAATAAAATAAACATATTTTTTTAGGGTGGCACGTTCTTAGGAACAATCAGATTGTTTAGATTAAAGGACCCATAATAAGAAAACTGAGTGAGACCAACAAGCATGTATACCTATATACATACAACTATATATACATGCATGCACGCATACTTAATACACAAACACACACATGCATACATTCTATATACTTATATCCATCCACACATACATAACGTATATATATATATATGTATATTGTGTACATATATGACTGCTTGATATTCTGTCTGAAGAGTTTCTAATAAATGTCTTACATGTTTCTTCCACACGTACAATTTTGTAAGTCCTATTAGTAAAAGAAACACATGTAATGGTGAATAAATAAAACCCAAAACGTTTTCCAATCTCCTGTTCACACACACACACACACACTGAAGTGTAACTTGAAGTGTAACTTGAAGTGTAACTTGAAGTGTAACTTGAAGTGTAACTTGAAGTGTAACTTCTCTTCGACTCGTGACTGTTATATCACGTCATCTCTTGAAGGTTATGTCCTTGTCTTCCAAGAACATGGGATTGCCATGAAACATTTCAGGATTCCACTTGTAATGTCGATTAGGTCAGTCTTCATCTGCTGAATAGAATTCAATCAAAGTTATTATTTTGATTCGTGGAGAACTGGACAGAATTGACTGTTCTAATGTTTCGGTTGTTGTCCTTCTTCGGGGTCGGGTGTGGAGGGCAAAGGGAAGAGGAAAGATGAGGATAAAACTGAAAGATGCAGTAAAAAAACAAATATAAAAAAAAAAAAAAATCATCGCAGGGGAAACAAAATTATCCACGTGGAGTTAGTCTGCATGTTGGGCGTTGACTGACCGGAAGCTGGGTGATGGGCGCTGAATGAGGTTGTTTCAAGAGATATTAGTGCAAGAAGTGGCATAGGGGTGTGTAAATGTTAGTGTGTGGGGCGTGTATGTGAGGGGGCGTGGGGGCATGTGTGGAGCGTGTGGGTGTGTGTAAGAGAGAGAGAGGGAGAGAAAGCGAGAGAGAGAGAAAGAGAGAGAAGGAGAGAGAGAAAAAGAGAGAGAAAGAGAAAGAGAGAGAAGGAGAGAGGGAAAGAGAGAGAGAGAGTTGGTGTGTGTGTGAATGTCAGTGTATTTGTGTGTGTGTGAGAGAAAGAGAAAGAGAGAGGCCATGTAGGAATAGCATTTCGAGTCTGTCTGCCTGTCTGTCAGTCAGCCTTTGTACCTGTCTGTCTACCTTTCTGTCTATCTATTTATTTATCTGTCCGTCTGTGTGTCATCTATCTATCTATACATATACACCCATCTAAACCCCCACCACAACCCAAATCTCTGCATACACTTATAAAAAAGGGACAATCCTCAGCCCTTTGGCTCCCAAAGCTTCTTTTAATTGTCCGGATTTCTGCCTCACCGATGCTTTGTTAATATCCAACTCCATTGATCTGCAAATTACCCACAGATTAAATCATAACTTCAGGCCTATCCTGTTTCTATAGAAACGCGTCTTTCCCCAGTGACCACCCCTGTGGATTTCTTATAGCCGTTTTGTATTTTCTAATCAGCTTTATGAGCATCCGCCATAAGAATGATAATCCGTCTGACTCTCTCTCTCTCCCCACCCTTTCTGTGTATATATACGCACATACACATGCACACGCACACATACATTACGTGTGACTGTGTATATGTATATTCAGTAATGTCTCAATATACGAGTTAATTTATTCCCGGAAATCGCTCGTAAAGCGAAAACTCGTAAAGCAGAGCAATAATTTATCATAGTAGCAATGTTATAAATCGTAATTCATTTCCAGAAAAATATTTTATCTATAAAATTTATAATGCTTTTAAATAAGTGGCAATAAAACAACAGTAGAGTGTAAAGAATATTTTATGTAAAGTAAAAAGGATGTCAAGATCATTTATAATATAAAATATTATTATTATTATAACCATTTTTTGAATCACTTTCACTCGCACTAGACTAGCACACACCATCACTTGTAGATGCGATCGCCGATTCACAAGCACTCGTAGACAGACTTGTAGATTTCTTTTTTAAAACACAAGTCTAGAGTTGCTTGCTTAGAAGAAGCTTTTTTTCGCTCTCCATAAATTTCTCGGTATCAGTGACCGACAGAAAAGGTATGGAAGAAGTCTGCAAAGCCTTGTACACGAACCTTTTTAAATCGAGAGCAGTGGTCGCGCCTCCGTCGTTGGAAAGCAAAGGAGAGAACGTGCCATCCATTCTGATCAGTGAAGTCGAGAGAGAGCCCTCAAGCTGATGAACAAAGGGGAAGTACCGGGAAAAGATGGTATGACATGGCAGGGAGAAGTTGTGGAAAATCCTCGCTCTACGCATCAACCGCTACCTAGGGGAAGAGTCAATACTTTCCCAATGGAAAGAATGGAATACAATCCGGCTGTACAAGAAGGGCGATAAGGAAGATCTTAAGAACTATCGTCCTATCTGTCTACTGTCTCATATTTACAATCTCTTCACGAAGATAATCGCTGAGCAGTTATATCAACTGGATGAGCAGCAGTCATGAGAACTGGTAGGGTTCAAAAAGAAGTACAGCACTATAGATCATATTTTCACTCTAACGCATTTGCTGGAACGAGTGAGACAGTACCAGTTGCCTCTGTATGTTGCGTTCATTGATTATGAGAAAGCCCTCGACAGCAAACTCTCAGGAAACAAGGTGTGACTACGCAGGGAGGCGAATACCAGGGGCACAACGAATATGGCCCTGCTATCTTCACCAGTGAATTTTCCGGTGGAGAAAGACGATTTTTGAACAGACTGTCATCAATGTACAATCTCTTCGACACTGCCATGGTGGCTAAACTTTCTCCTCTCTGATTTCTCTCGCCGAGTTCGAATCTTCTCACGTACTTCTCACCTTTTCCGACTTTGGCGTTGAAATCTCCCAACATGACGGTGAATGTAGAACTGGTCGCTAGAGCATGCTCTGGGTCAAGATAGAATTCCTCCACTTCTGTCGTCGCTGGCACAGGTGGGAGCGTACGACTAGACGATCTTCAAGGTCGCTTTCTTCGTGATTGGGACGTTTAGCACACCTATTCGTGTAGAAACGAAGTGACAAGAGATGACATTCTCAGCTCATTCCTTGCTGATCACAAAACCTACGCCACCGATTGCTCTGAGACCTTCTGTGCAACCCAGTCTCAAGATGCTTCCGTTCGTGAGTGTGGTGAGAATTCACTCCCAGCCCTTCCTACCGGCTTGGCATCTGTAGTCCGAGGCTGTTTATTTGGCTATTCGCAGCTAATCTCCATATCTGGAGGCCGTTCCCCTATCCGCCATCTAGGGACGCGTCCGATGGCCTACACAAGCACACGAGACATACATACATACTGTAAGGTATTTCACACAATTATTTTCTCGTACCGAAAGGTTTTGTGCGACTGACTTTATCCATCGGCAAGCCAGCGAGTTTGAAATGAATTATACGCATATGTCTATAGATATGTATGTATGTATTTATGAACATATGCGTATAATTCATTTCAAACTTGCTGGCTTACTGATGCGTACGATGGATTAAAGTCAGTTACACAAAACCTTTAGGTACGAGAAGATAATTCTGTGAAATAACTTACAACTGTAACAAGCTCTATAAATTTAGAACACTGATGTGTATTGAGCACTTCTAGGTTTTTGCCTAGAATACACAAACCACAAAATACTGTTACTAACGGATTGCTACTTTATACAGAAAAAATGTGACAACTGGAAGAGACAGCGGTTAATTTTATGACTATTTTAAAATGTCTGTGATAGTGAAGTCTTTAAAACTTATTTATTGATATTCTTTGATTTGTGTTATTTTACAGACTTCTTAATACTTCCTCCCATTTGTAATTTCCGGAAGTTCATCCGAAATCTCCCGTGAACTATTTGAGACGAGAAAATGCTTTTTAGCGTTTTTAATCTGTATGGCACAACACGTTGTCGTCTTGCATTTCGTCACGTTTCGTAGTAACGATTTAACTGCAAAAATGGCAGTAAATTTCACTATCATTTCTTCATATATAACTTGGTTAATAAAACTACCTTTCTACGGAAATCATTGGAGTCGATTTTATTAGGCTTTTTGTTAACAGACTTCAGTTGAAATACACCACTTCTTTTATAAAAAACAATGTCTTAATTTTGAAAAATTTAGTAAAAAGATTTAGTAAAATAAGTTTGCTATTATCAAGCTGATTATTTTAGAAGTTATAGAAAGGATTACTGAGTTTGTATTTGGAACGTAAATTTATCATGAAATTGTGATGGAATATTTTAATTTAGGTAATTTTAATGAAAGTTTGTAGCATAGAGCCAGAAGCGATCTCAGGTAGTTTGGTGGCAAAAGAGTTAAAGAATCTTGCTGGTTGTAAAACCTATTCGAAACTTTGGAGACTTTATATCGCTATCATTTCATAGCTAAATAAATCGAATTAGTAATTGTGAGTCTTCAAAATCCAAATTGTCAGTTGTTGAATTAAAAGGTAAGCAATAGGCGAAGGCGTGGCTGTGTGGTAAGAAATTTGCTTCCCAACCACGTGGTTCCGGGTTTAGTGCCAATGCATGGCAACTTGGACAAGTGTCTTCTACAAGACCCTCGGGCCAACCAGAGCTTTGTGAGATTTAATAGACAGTATGTACACACACATACATATAAGAATACTTTCAATGTGGCTCCCGATAAGCAGTAAAAGTAATTACCCAATTAACGACGGGTTTTACTGCCAGTATATATATATATATATATATATATATATATAT
>NC_068981.1:8729488-8729815 GCF_001194135.2 Octopus bimaculoides | reverse complement strand
TATATATACACATAGAGAGAGAGAGTTAGAGGGATTTAGTTGGTCGACCATTGGGTTCCAAGATCATAGCTAAGGCTAGATCTAGGGATCTGTGTTAGGGTTCCGTTATAGCATGTATGTATCATATTAGAAGAAGAATCAAAACGTAGGCAGAACGAGTATCTCAAGCCATTTAGAATACAGACTTCAAATTCACTTTAACCTAATTAAATTATTTTAAATGACTTGTGATACTCGCTATGCTTTGGTTTTGATTTTTCCTCTAATATAACGCGTGTGTGTGTGTGCGTGTGTGCGTGTGTGTGTGTGTGTGTGTGTGTGTGTGTG
>NC_068981.1:8725703-8728953 GCF_001194135.2 Octopus bimaculoides | reverse complement strand
TGTGTGTGTGTGTGTGTGTGTGTGTGTGTGTGTGTGTGTGTGTGTGTGTATGTATGTATGTATGTATGTATATAAAGGAAACCCTAATTCACTTCTGGTAAAACATTGCAATATTGAAATAAATAATTCATTAGAAAAAGGAACAATTGTTGTGAGAGGAGGAGGGGAGGGGACGCACAGACGCGTGTCTGACATCAGCTGTGAAATATGTGCGACTACGGAGTCAGTCGAGTTGATTGTTTCACACAAACATGGAATTGTTGCAATAAGAGGACGACTTTCAATAATGTTCGCTCTTCAAACACAAGAGGAAGAAATACCAATAACTGCGGAAGTAACGCATTCCAGAGATGATATCCGGTTGAAACATCCGTAATTATTAATGAATAACAGAATTGATAGAATAATGGACAACATGTCTTGTAGTATTTACATTCTGTGTTCGAACCCCACCGAAGCCAACGTTAGCTTTTTATCCTTTCTCGGGCCGGCCAAATACTGGGAGACGCAAATGACTTGCTCCCTCCGCTGGCTTTGGGCTAAAATTCACAAATTGTTAATATTATTATTTTTCTTTTTATCTCAAGTTTTGTTGAAACTCTTGGATTCTTGCATGCGTAGCGGACTTGCTATCTGCAGCCTACGGTACCATGCTATCCGTTCTTTTCAACTATTTAATATTTTCCTGATTATTCTGGCCGTTTTAAGGAGGCAAACTTTTCGTAACAGTTCTACTGGAGACTCTATTCCAATTTCCTCTATATTACCCTTGATGCCTTCTGATACTGTTCCCAAGGACCCAACAATAATTGGCACTATCTTCGTCTTCCTCATTTTCCATAGCCGAGCTATTTCGTACTTAAGAGGTTTGTATTTATCTATTGTTTCGCCTTCCTTCTTGACTATTCGTGGGTCAAAGGAGCACGCAACATCAACTATATAGTATATGTGGTGCATCTTGTCCACCACCACTATGTCCTGTCTGTTATGTTCTAACGCCTGATCTGTTTGGATTGGGAAATCCCAAAGGATTTTGCTAGTCTCTGACTCTGCCACTCTCTGCAGTCTGTGCTCATACCATGTCTTGCCTCTCTCTAGTCCCCTGCTTTTTGCACAGTTTTCAATGAAGCACTTTCGCTACCTTATCATGTCGCCAAAATTTGTTGTGGTTTGGGGCAAGTTCAGGGCATTCGTTCACGATACGGGCAATGGTTTCGTCCACTCTATTACAGATACGGCACAGCGGAGGCACTTATTCATTCCTAAGGTTGACCCTCCAATTCGTTGCCAAAAGCTGTCTTGTGCTGCCACTATAATACTTTCAGTCTCTTTTTTTTCAGTTTTTCTTTTTTTAGCCCATCCTACCCATGCCATGCTCAGGTTTGTGTGTCTTCTCTTGCAATTTCTGATAATTAGATTGCCAATTAAGAGCTGACCCTTCGTTCCCCGACTCCTCTTTCGACACCCTCTCTGTTCAGTAGGTAGCAACCCACTTTTTTCTAAATATCTATACATTTCACCGACCAAAGTACCTGACAATAGTTTCCACATTAGCAGAAGACACGTTACTGGTTGAAAGTTGGATGCAACGACTACACAAGTATTTCATAAATTGAAAGTTGTCCTAAATAAAATATCCTATATTAGTTATTTTAATGTATTTACCGCCATCAGTCCACTTAAGACTACAAGTGTGAACAATTTTCGAAAGTGGTTTCGAAAATTTCAAGTTATTTGCCAAGGTTAACAATGCAAGGTCAACAACCGGTGGCCAAAACTGGGCCAAAATTCATCAAACAACAATGAATTGCTTACTTTATTCGTTTACCGTTTCGTAACCCACACAGAAAACAATCGCTGACAAAAATGCAGTTCTTTTTTTCTTTTTCTCTCTCTCTTTCTCTCACACACACTCTCTCTCTCTTTCTCTCACACTCTCTCTCTCTCTCTCTCTCTCTCTCACACACACACACACACACACACACTAGTCATTCATTAAATGCATTTCTGTTAACTTAAATGAGTCAGCTTTCGGAATTTGTGAGTCACTCGCCTGTAGATTGCAACAAAGTACAATAGTCCCTTCGTTGGTCGATTATTTGAATGTAAAGCCCCGTGTTGGCTCCAGAGCCAACAGCAGGAAAGGAAATTAATTGACAATGAGAGGGGAGGTTCGGGGGTGCGGGCTGGCAGAGTACAACCCATCTATGTTTCCCCATCAATTATTTCCATTGTCTCCATAAACCTTTTTCAAAGTTAACAATGTAGATCTTTATCCGAAACAGTTGTCCCAAATGTAATTCCCTGGAACCTTTGCTAACCAAACACCTCACATCCTAAGCATCAAAACAGTGCCACCCATTATATACCTGATCTAAACCTCCCATTTCCAAAATATTTCAAACCATTAACTGGCAGAAGAGAAAGTTCGACAGGTATTGGTTTCAAAATATTGACACTAGGCCAGCAAATTCGGGGGGGGGGGATTCAATTACATCGACCCCTCAGTCCTCACTTTATCTGCCCCGAAAGGATGAATGGTTAAGTCGACCTCCACGGAATTTGAACTCAGACCTTAAAGACGGACGAAAAGCCGCTCAGCATTTTGTCCGGCCTCCTAGCCATTCTGCCAGCTCGCCGCCATCAGCTCTACAGATATTAATGTTGGTCAAACTTTGGTATAATTCTTTTATGAACTTCAAGAAATATAGGTTTCTGGGTTCAATCCCATGGAGCGACACCTTTGGCTGGTCTGTTCGAACCTAGCAACGGGTCTATCAAAGTTTTGTGAATCAAACAAAAGAAAATTGTGTTGTCAGGGGTTGGTGGTGGTGGTGGTGGGGGGCCTGTTATTGTCTGATAGACTTAATCCATCCTCTACACACACACCACTTGGGTGTTGGGGGTCTTTTGAAGGATCACTCTATTGCAAGCTTTAAAATAAATTTTCGCTTTCTGGATAATCGCCACCTGTCAGTTTTGGGAACCCAAGAAATTATAACAAACCTCTGATCTTCCCTCGGCATCCATAATGGATGCAACTAAAATGAGAGTCCAGAATATTTTGCTGGTTTAATCACATTTGTCAGCAGTCCTCTTCATTAACGTTACTGTTTATCCGGCATTTCGATTGGGTTGATGTCAAAGGATACAAGAGGTAATCATCCAACCGGCTATTTCGGATACATACATACATACACGTGTGTGTGTGTGTGCGTATATATATATATATATATATATATATATATAT
>NC_068981.1:8723228-8724774 GCF_001194135.2 Octopus bimaculoides | reverse complement strand
ATATATATATATATATATATATATATATATATATATATATACACACAAAAATTCGAAAACTAGTTTAGTGGGGAGATATATGCACAATGATGTAATCGTGAATTATGTATATCTAAAACTACGTTCATCTGTGTGGGGTTTCCATTTTAAAGACGGATGGGGCTGATGTGAGGAAGATATGTGTTGCCATTTCCGTTCATTCGATCGAGTCTGTAGAGGTTCCTTCATTGACTCAGGATTTGGTGCTGAACTAAATATGTCTTTCCAAACAGAATCGAACGTCCTAAAATCCATTGAACAATGACATAAATACAGTCATTATTCGAAAGAAGTTGGCGTTTAGAGAAGTAAGAAGTTACTAAAGTCATTTACTTGATTCGCTGACGAAAATATCTCAGTGGAAACGACATTCCTGTCCTAAATTTGTTCCTTTAATGAAGCGCCGTCGCCTTCGTCTTTGTTAAATGTCAAGGTTATACACGTGACACAGTCATCTGCATTCGTCCAAAAGGAACACGAACCGGTTTGATCAGGCCAGCCTTGGGGTGGTGTTGCGAAGGTCAAGGACACAGCGTTCATCGTCTTCTCTTCTTTCCGCATGAACCAAGACATACTTCACCTAAAGTTGTATTAACAGAATAAAAGAACAACTGTCGACTAAACCGATTCTCATTCCTTTTCACTGTTCCATCGATACGTGTATTGTGCAGCTAAATTCGCTGTGCCCTATTGGTTGGTCTCAAAAAGCAAGCCCTATTGGAGCAGTTTCGATTCGCACTCGAGCTGTCACTAATTTCGTATATCCTTGTATATTTGCGTTTGAAACATTAGACATTCTCTCATTTGTTACATTTCCTTCCCATTCCTTTTCCCGACGTGAGATGTAACCTAATTCTTCAGTAATGTGATCACATCTTTATTATTTTAATCCCACCCCACCCCCACACAAACGGAACTAAATAGAAAAGACAATGAACTTTATCATTTATGGCTATTTATATCGCAAATAATTAGGAATCAGCGCAAATTATTGTTTGTCAAAAGAGAGAACAATTGTGAGAAACAACAGCAAACTCGGGAAAATAGTTCCATGAATACATTCATAGATCCTAACACATTCCAAGTGACAATGTCAGACGAATGTTTAGAACAATGAATGTCTACAGAATGTGTAAAAGTGCAGGACAAAATGGGTTGTACTTACCCTTACATTCTGAGATCGAAACCTACAGGACTGACAGTGTTTTTCATACCTCCTGAGTCGGTTATATAAATTTATTAAGATATCTGATAAAATCGAGGATATTTTCACTTACCAATATGTGATCGTGTGTAAGTGAATATATATATATATATATATATATATGAGAATTTACGAAAAAAACAGCAGACGAAGACAGGTGGTGTAAACAACAAATGGATGTATTAGTTTAACGCTCGGGAATAGAGAAAGTCTTTAACGTTTCGAGCGTACGCTCTTCAACTGAAAGGAACACAGAAAGAAACAAGGAGAGAAACAAGGAGAAAAAAAATATAAATGTAGTGG
>NC_068981.1:8721528-8722781 GCF_001194135.2 Octopus bimaculoides | reverse complement strand
ATAAACATAAGTGTGTGTGTGGTGGGGGATTGTATAACTAATGCAAACACAATTTTAAATCCCGGACCAAGATTTTGGTCGATCAGTTCAATATTCAATTATTCACGTTAGCGGAATAAAAAGGAGTGAATTTGAACGACTTGGCCACTGTAAATCATTGTAGATAGCTTTCCTTTGTTACACAATAAAGGAATTTTCAAAGAAAGAGTTTGACATGTGCTGGCAGTTCGAAAATTAAGACTGATATCCAGGAACAGATCAAAATACTCTCGCTTCAGTTTTGCAGAGAAACTCCATATAATTTACCTTTCTCCAGAACAGAATCCCAGTCTTAATTAAAAGAAACGAGATAAGACCAACCTGAAAGCACATTCGCAAATTCTTTCTCAGGAATTTCAAAGAGGATCTTTACACAATTTCCACCACTAAGTGCATGATGGGAAATGAGTCGTTCCGTTCGTTTTTTTTTCTTCTAACCCATTGATGTGTACAGTAATCTGCAGCACCAATTAAACGAAACCTTGGTTTGAAACTTTAATCTCGGTTTAAATAAGGAAACATAGACCAGACTCAACTTGCCATGTGTGTGTGTATGTGTGTGTGTATGTGTGTGTGTGTGTGTGTGTGCGCGTATAAATGTGTATGTATATATTGTGTATTTGTGTGTTTATGTTACTGTGCATATATGGGTATGTTACTGTGCTTGCATGTATATGTATCTATATTAATGTAAGAATGTGTATTTGTGTGTGTATGTCTCAAGAGTGTTTGCATTTTCTTGTGTATATAAAAGAAAGACAATATGAAAAAAAAACAAAAAGACAGAATCGACTGTATTTTGCCGGCACAGTTTGGTCTTTACTCCGTTCCTTAGGCCATTCCGTGTTGCGCTACATATTGATCCAACCACGCCCATCATGGCTGATAGCAGTGAAATTTTGAAGAGGGAGAAAATGAAAACTTGTTTTGAGGTTTTATATTGGAAAAGAGGGGAAGATAGGGGAGGAGAATAGAGTCTGATGGGCAGTAGAGGAAGGGAGAGTGGGATGGTAGGGGGTAGATAGGCGTGGGGGGGGGGAGAAAGAGGAAGGGAACAGAAAAGGATTCAGTTTGGCTCCTTCTCATCAAACCGGAAGTTTCTTTGTAACCGGGCTTCTCCACGCTGAATATCTAATTATGTATTTAATGAATGAATAAATAAATAAATGGTGGGGAGGGTGGTGATGGTGTTGTTGTTGTTGTTGTTGGTGGTG
>NC_068981.1:8718435-8721293 GCF_001194135.2 Octopus bimaculoides | reverse complement strand
GAAGAGGAGGAAGAGGAGGAAGAGGAGGAAGAGGAGGAAGAGGAGGAAGAGGAGGGAGACAAGGATAATGATAAAATAAAACCTGTTAAAATTAGTGTTTCTGTAGTGTCAGTGATAGGAAGAGGAGAGAGGGGGAGAGAAAGAGGTAGGTGGGTAGAAAGGTGAGTAGGGAAGGAGGCTGAAAGGGGGAGGGGGAGGGATATAAAGATTGAATGAATGAAACGAGAGGCAGGTAAAAAAAGCAAACAAAAAGAATAGAATAAAAAAGAATGAATTTAAAACAGAAAGAGATAAATATAAAAGAATAGAAAAAAAGGAAGAAAGAAAAATAGCTGTGTGTGTGTGTGTGTGTGTGTGTGTGTGTGCATATATTGTACATACACATGCATTCATATATATATACTTAGGTTCTGAGATAGCTTCAACTGAAAAGGATGTCAGCTAAAGAACGGTCAGTGTGAAACGAACTGGACGTTGTCTGGAAATAAACCTTGTCGGACAACGTCAAGAGGAATTTGTTTTTCCGTGCAACAGTAGAGTCAGTCCTTTTAGATGAAGCAACAGCCTGGATGCTTACCAAAAACTGGAATCCATGCTTGATGGAACTTGTACCTAGACGTTAAGAGCTGTCTTAAACACATCTTGGAGAACTCATCTCACCAAGAAACTGCTGTGCGGCGATTTCCTGCCTGTTGCCACTATTATAAGGAAAAGGACACGGCTGGCAAGACAAGCAACAGCAGGGCAGTGACCCACTGCTGTGGATGCCAAAACATGGTCATGCTGGAGCAGGTATGTTGATCAATTTAACAGAAACACTGGTGGTGATGAGGATGACCATGATGATCAAGATGATGATGATGATGATGATGATGATGATGATGTGTGTGTGTGTGTTATAAATTGATGTATTTGTTATTCTATAAACTGTTTGAATATTTGTGGATTTTCAGATATTTCTTGGGTAGAATAAAGGATTCCTAGTTTACAATTTTATCTGATATCCAATATCTGTTAAGGAGCTTAATACGATAAACATCAGTGATATATACACCCATTATTATTATTGAGTGAGAGAGCAGTGCATGCCATCAAAGTGACACTGGGTAAAATATACGAAGCCCAGTATACCCATCATGGCTACCCGTCTGATAAGGGTACACTAGGCACATGCATTACAACCATATGCGCACGACATGGTGATTCATATCAAGATAAATAGCGCACGACCTTGCAGGTGGGGCCCAGTTAGAATTTTCTTCAGGTCGAGTAGCCCATCCCGCTCAAAAGGTCCCTGAATATGGGTTGTTTAAGGATGTTAAACGAAACACCCATGTTTCCAGAGGTGAATTATCCAAACCCCAAAGAATTCCTCTCAACACCTGGCTATGATGCTCCCCAACTACTTCTGCTCGTGATCAGAGATGCGCATATCGTCAGCCACCAAGGGACATGCTCAACTGGTTAAAGTCAAACAACTGACAAGCAAATCTCTGGTATTGAGCAGAATATTTTGCTGTAACCCATCTTTTATACCAAGACAAAACAATGTACATGATATCACTTCCAATCAGTTAAGATGAGAAGCCATGAAAGCCACTGATGGGAAGTGACAGCTGTCCACAGCCAGCAGACTAAGGTGATACATGTTTACTGGTCATGCTTCAAGAACCCGGCGAAGAATTCTTGCAGTTCCAAGCAATGCTGATTTTTATAGGTGTTTTACCTTCACACTTGCACCGATCTCTTTTCAGCCATGTTGGTAGTTGAGTGCTGATACCTCCAAGTGCATTAATTACCATTGGTATCACGTTTACTCTTTTTATTGACCACAACTTTCGTGTTTCCCACTTTAAATCGTCATAGTTTATTTTTTATTCTTCTTTCACATTGATTCTGTTGTCACCGGATCATGCTATGTCGATTATCATACATGTTCTTTCTGTTTTATTCACCACAACAATGTCCGGTTTCCAATGTCTGGTCGGGTGACCGTACTGGATCATTGTATCCCACAAGATTTTGCAGTTCTCATTCTCAGTGACTCCTTCTAGGGTTTGCTCATACCACATCTTTGCTCCTTGTAGGCGGTGATTTCCACAGAGCTCCCAATGGATCCTTTTTGTCACACTGTCATGGCATCTTTTGCATTCACGTTGTGCTGGTTTCGAGCATATTCGCTAACGTTCACATTTCTTGTCTTGCAAACTAGCCGTACATTTTCTTTCCCTTCCATGCTTTTTCTTTTTGTTTTTTGTTCATTTCTTGTTTAAATTTTTCTTTAGTTACATAATTCTCAGTTTTGATGACACTGGTCTTCTTCGTATGTTTCAACAGTGGTTCCACGGTATTTTTTATATACCACTCTAAGCTGTTTATTATTATTATTATTTTATGTTTGACTTTTGCTTTGCATTTGTACAAGTTGGATCCAAGTCTCACCCAGAGACCTCAAGAGACAACAAGTTAGAAGTTCATGTAGGTGTTATGCCTAGGGTACCATATATTTGGATTTGTACAGTGTTGTTCTAGAGAATGTTTAAGAAACCATAAGAAAATTATGTCTTTGTTTTAAAATTTGAGATCACATAGACAGTATTTTACGTAGGATATGGGCAGTTCCCATGAGCACTATCTTTGGAACTTCAACCATTTTGGGGTTTCCTGGTATCTGAGCTAGGTAGTAATAAGCCCGTTTCGCTGCCATTCCTAGGGCACCTATGACAATAGGTATTGTTTTTGTCTTCAGGTTCCACATTTTGCTAATTTCTATTTCAAGATCTTTATATTTGCTCAGTTTTTGGTAGGTCTTGACAGATACGTTTATATCGATTGGAACAGTCATATCAATGAGGAGG
>NC_068981.1:8715574-8718425 GCF_001194135.2 Octopus bimaculoides | reverse complement strand
TTTTGCATATTACACAGTGAATATATTGTGCAGCTCTATCATGCCTGTTGAGATACTCTGTAGGTGCAAGCAGACTGCACATGGAGACAACATGATCGATGGTCTCATTTTGTTGTTGGCATATACGACATAATGGGGAGCTGCCGGAGTGCCACACCCTAACTACTAGGCCATGTGCGTTTCATATAATAATAATAATAATAATAATAATAATAATAATAATAATAATAATAATAATTATTATTATTATTATTATTATTATTATTGTTATTATTATTATTATTATTATTATTATTATTATTATTATTATTATTATTATTATTACGTAACTTCGTGCTTCCAGAAACAGCTGTTGAATTATGAAAAAATATATTTTTTTATCTCATTCAGTATGTATGCGCGTAAACTGGCATTCCTTTGTGAATTTTGAAATCGGTTACTCGTTTGTTTACACAGAGACGGTTTGTAACATCAGAAACTCAATTTGATTGTCTCCAGCTGAAACTGGCATCAATATGTGCTTTATTTAACAACATTGCATTTTCACTTTTCTATTTTTCAAATTGGTAATTAAGCATCATATCAAGTTTAAAGAGTTTCTAGAACATCTTTATATGCGGTAAGAAAACATCTTCAGTTAATATTGATGATAAAATAGTGTCCCACTTAACATATTTTAATTTCTTGGCCAAACTTTCGCCTTGCTGAAGTCATTTTTATCAAAGAATTCTCAGTTGTTTATCTTTATCTACTGGGAAGGTCTTTACTCGAAAATATTATAGTCATCCTCTCACACCTATTTTAAGATGTTCCGCTTGATGAATATTGCTGCTACTGTTGTTACTGCTGTCCTTGATGTTAATATCACAACCGTTGTTGTTGTTGCTGCTGCTGTTCTATGTTTAGTTTGATTGTAATATTTCCGGTATTAACATTGCCTTATCTCGTACATGCGACAAGTCGACCGTGACTTCATGGCTGGCCTGTAGGTCATTTACCAATATTTTTACATATCCTCAAACAAGGATTAAATATGTTTTTAATTTCGGAAATGACTTTAAATTAGACAACATAATTCTTAGAATAAATTACCAAGAGTTATATTCTATCTTTGGTAATGGTTCTTCATAACTTTTGTATCTTCTCACACTGACACAAGAAACGGATTTGTGTGTGTGTGTGTGTGTGTGTGTGTGTGTGTGTGTGTGTGTGTGTGTGTGTGTGTGTGTGTGTGTGTGTGTGTGTGTGTGGAATATTTATAAGAATTTGGTAGAAGTTTGGAAAATGAGAAGTCTTGCAAAAGATTTAGGTTATCTCCTTCGTGTAGAAAAACAACAACAAATAATTTGGCGACGATCAACAATAATAATTTTCATTTTGTCTTTAATTTATTGAAAATAACATTGTACTTATAATGTCTTGATAATGTTTATAACTTGATATGTATGTATGCGTGTATGTATGTATGTATGTACGTATATGTGTGTGTGTTTGTATGAATATATGTGTGTGAATGTTTGTGTGTATGTATATATGTATGCATATATATATATGTATGTTCCCTTTTTTAGTCATTTGAATTCTTCCCCTTAGAAAATTGGTTTCTGACAGACAAAAGTCCATCAGGGGAATCTATGTAACAACAACGATAAGTGTTATATAGGGAACTTTACTGACAAGCAAATCTGTGGTATTAAGCAGAATATTTGCTGTAGCCCATCTTTTATACCAAGACAAAACAATGTACATGATAACACTTCCAATCAGTTAAGATGAGAAACCATGAAAGCCATTGCCAAGTACTGCATCCGGGCATTTATTATTATTATTATTATTATTATTATTATTATTATTATTATTATTATTATTATTATTATTATTATTATTATTATTATTATTATTATCATCATCATATACACTCAACAGCTTAAACTGTTAGAAAAAGAAAAGAATCCTAACATCAGACGACAACAAGTAGCCTTAAAAGCCAAGAACCCTCCTATTGGGTTACAGCAAATAACCTTCGATGCCAAGAATCCTAGATGCTAAGTATCCTAGTTGTCCCTAATAACACTGTTTTCTGGACTTGTATTAAACTAGGTTTTATGCCTATTTTTATGCTTTTTGTAACTCTAACAACTTTCAATAAACTTCACTATTACCGACATAGGAGTATATGTTTACTCTAATTAACTCCACGCACTCTTCTACTAATATTGGCCCTCTCCCGCCTTCCTTTCTCGGTAGATATAATCTTGCTACTCTTGCCCTTGGCTGCAGTCCTCTATTTATGTTGAATTCCTTCCTAGTTCTTCCGACCAGCTTTGCTAATTCACTTTTTGTTCAGTCTACAAAGATGTTGAGTATCTAAGAAATGATACTGCTCAAGTATTTACAACCTTCACTAGATCCGGACCATTTAGCTTTGACTTCCTTATTATTATTATTATTATTATTGTTCAGTAGTTTTATTTTTATAACGTGCTTTCACTTCACTACCGAGCGCAGCTCTGTGCGCCTTGGGTATGTGCTGTGGTTTGCTGTGGTGCTCTTATGTTTACTGTATTGAAAGTGTTTTGCGTAGAATGTGTGCAGTACCCAGTAGTGCAATTTTCTGTATGTTATATATATTTGTAAGTCCTGGTGTTTTTGTTATGTATTTGTCTGAATATTTTTTTATTATACCTAAGGCACCTACTATGATAGGAATTGTTTCTGTTTTTAGATTCCACATTTGAGTTATCTCTATTTCCAGGTCTTTGTATTTTGAAAGTTTCTCCATTTCTTTTAGGGAAACGTTGTCATCTGCTGGTATTGATACATCAATTAGAAAGCATTTTTTTTCTTCACT
>NC_068981.1:8710556-8715429 GCF_001194135.2 Octopus bimaculoides | reverse complement strand
AGTGTTTTGCGTAGGATGTGTGCAGTGCTCAATAGTGCAATTTTCTGTATGTTATATGTATTTGTAAGTCCTGGTGTTTTTGTTATGTATTTGTCTGAATATTTTTTTATTATACCTAAGGCACCTACTATGATAGGAATTGTTTCTGTTTTTAGATTCCACATTTGAGTTATCTCTATTTCCAGGTCTTTGTATTTTGAAAGTTTCTCCATTTCTTTTAGGGAAACGTTGTCATCTGCTGGTATTGATACATCAATTAGAAAGCATTTTTTTTCTTCACTCTTATGATGCTCTTTTCGATTTTTTATTTCATTCCTATCATCATCATCATCATCATCATCATCATCCTCATCATCATCATGATCGTCATCATCATCATTATCATCATCATCATCATCATCATCATCATCATCATCATCATCATCATATTTATAGATTAATGCAATCAGATAAATCCAATAATCGGAAAGTAATGTTTCAAACCAGTCCAAAAATGTTTCTACATTTGTTCGTTTTAGTGATGAAGTTTTCCAGGAGGATATTCAAAGAATTTTCATAACTCCAACCCTACCAAAAAAAAAGGGGGGGGGGTTAGCAGTTGCACTTGCTCCTCCCCATCGTCTCCTGTTCCCGAGCCTAATTTAATGTCTTTATATTTGTTGCTTTTACTGTTTGCCAGTGACGCCCGAGTGATGTCAGAGTGCAGTTATACACTGTCTGTATTGACCTTCGTCCTTTTCCTCCCTCTCTTTTCTTCTCAAAGTCTGTCATTATCACAGTTTCAATGGTAATTTGCAGCTGATGTCGGTATCTTGTGAGTTTTATTGTCTATGGAGCAGATTTCCTCCATAGACCAGTTCATTATCGAAATTAGTGTTGATGTTTTAAATGCATTGTAGGATATTACCTCGTTGTAAAAGAAAAACTCCGACTGCCATCCTTTTTCTTAAAAAGTTCCAGCATGAAATTCCTCACACCTCAACATGTATAATATATATATATATATATTAATTTTCTTTGTATCATATATATTTTATCAATAGCTTGGTAGTTATAGTTCTGATTGGGTGAAACAGTGTGTGGGTTCACAAGTTTAGGGATTTAAAAGTTTCGGGGTTGAAAAACAATTATTCGACATTCAACTGGCAAATATAAACATTTCTTTTGGCGAAATTCCATCCATTATCAGCTAAGAATGTTTCTAAATCCAGCTGTATCTCAGCTTCGTAAAAAAATCGTGTATAGATCTACAGCCCGTCCACATACATACATACATGCATGTGGGCGTGCGTGCATACATACATACATACATACATACATACATACATACATACATACATACATACGTTCGTACGTACATACATACATACATACATACATACATGCATACGTACATACTAAACTAACCTGTTTGATTTTGTCTAAATTCCAATGAAGGAATCTTGTATCTAAGTTAGAAATTGACTCTTTCTTCATTGGGCAGAAATTCAAATAATAAAGCCAAGAAAACATATTAACATACATACCTATAAATATAAAAATATACATGTGTATGCACATATATATCATATATGTACACATAACATCTAACATATAAACATATAAGCTTATAACCATACATACGTATGTACGCAATTGCAGATAAGCCTGATAATGCCTTATAGCCAATAGCCAGGGACTGTAGACTATGCGGTTTATCTGTTACGTTTTTCGTCCTAGCAGTGACCCCTCCGTTAAGGAAATATTAAAGCTACATAAAAGAATCGGCAGATTAGAGAAATATTAACTTCATCCATACTTTTTTTGATGATGACCTTATGTTATACTCAAGTAATAGTCATGATACCAAGAAACGGAACTGGTCACGATATTCTCGCAGAATGGAGTTTGTACAGGATAAGTTTTCATATTTTGTGGCAAAACGAAGAAACATTGCTTGTACCAACATTTGGAATACCAGACTGGACACTTGAAGAAATGTGCAACTTGGATCTAAGGACTCGGGAAGATACTAGAGACAGCTGGTAGTGACACCGACAGGATTCATGTTAAACGAATGGATGGAGGTAGAGAGGCAGAAGATCAGTCCACACAGCCTTTGGGTACATCATCGTCTCTCTTAAACAACACCAATTGAACAGTAAAAAGAGAAATAAATACATGACGTGTAGGGTCACCTGTGAAGGTAATAAGATCATGGGATCATGTGAAGAATTCCTCAACGAGTATTTCGAGAGGACAATAACTCCATGCGAACCAAGCTCGATATGGGCTGACTTTTTTCAAGAGAGACTTGGAAGAGAAATATTCATCATAAAAAGTAGCTTCTCGTTACATATATTGATTTTTTTTGTCGGGTTTAGAATAAGGTGTCTATAAAATTACCCATAATTCATTAGCTTATAACTTATTGAACGTCTTGTCTTTGTAACCGTTTACGTCGAAGTTATGTCACCGATGTCCCGATTTTCAGTTTGAGGTAAGCTAAACAATTTTCCTCGTTGCTTTCTGCACCTCTCAGGCAGAAACTATCGACACTGCATCATAAACCAACGAAGCACTCATGCAATCCACACTGCTGACTTTATTGACAGCGGTGAGATGGGGCTAAGATGGCGTCTATTTACGGTGGCAGCTAAATGGAATCAGAGAGAGAGAGAGAGAGAAGAGAAGAGAAAAGGAGAATAGAGAGAAAAAGAGAATAGAGAGAAGAGAAGAGAAAAGGAGAATAGAGAGAAAAAGAGAATAGAGAGAAAAGGGAAGACTGAGAGGGAGAGATGGACAGAGAAAGAGAGAGTGAAAGCGAGAGAGAGAGAGAGAGAGAGAGAGAGAGAGAAAGAGAGAGAGAGAGAGAATATGTGTAGCAAGTAATGAGCAGTTCGATGAGTTTATTTCTTTCATCGACGATTTTCTATGGTTCCAGGCGAGAATAAAAGAGAATTGCTTCCAAACGACAGCGGACAGAAATGTTGTCGCCTGCAACTGCTAACAAAGCGACAGGAGAAGTAAAGATAAAAATAAAAATAATCTCATCAACGACCAGCGCTGTCGCCTGTTTTGTGCAGGTGACCATCCTGTGCTTATTGATTTCTTTCTTCCTTTTTATTTTTGCACCACCATGTGCAAACCTTCTGGTATTTGTCTTCGGTAGTGAACTCGCAGCTGTTGCTATTATCAAAGCAATCATTCCATTTGTCATGTTTACAGAAATCTTAGTGGTCTCATCGACAGAGTTTATGTTTATCGGGATCTGCCACTCATTGCTATCAATAATTTTCTTCTCTCTCTCTCTCTCTCTCTCTCTCTCTCTCTCTCTCTCTCTCTCTCTCTCTCTCTCTCTCTCTCTCTCTGCCTGTTTGTTATTATTTATTACTCTCGAAAATATTGTTTCATTTTCTTCTCTGCATACAAACATTCATCCATTATTAATTACACACTTCAGATATCTTTTATTTGGATACAGTCATCGACACCGATGAGATATAGATAGGATTGTTATCTATCATATATAAGTATTTGGACGAGAAGGAAAGCTGGCAACCTGATCATACAGGCGAAACTCCGAGACTTACTATGTCGGTCATGAAGCCATTATTATTAATACATCCGTCGTTGTCGACGATGACAAAGGACATCATATGGGTAAAGAAAACAGGGCACGGTGTGTCCGTCTGTGGCCAATCAGTCCGATGTGTGCTCTGAAGGCTCTGCTACAGATCAGGCACAGGTGGTCTGCTGGGAATGAAGGCAAGGAGTTGGATCTGGATTTGCGTAGTTCGCGTTTTCTTTGTGTTCTTTCGACCCTGTTCCGGGTGTAGGAGGTGGCACCTCTGTTGGTGCAGCTTCACCAGGCAGCACAGTTTTGTGCTTGCCTTCCCCATATTTTGGGGTTGATCTCAAAGCACTCCAGTGAGGCTTTGAGTATATCCTTGAAACGTTTTTTTCTGTCCACCTTGCGTGCGCTTGCCTCCCACCAGTTTGTTATAAAACAGTCTTTTGGGGAGTTGCGTGTCAGGTATTCGAAAAAGGCGGTCTTCTCACCTGACTTGCACTAGACTATGTTTGACAACATTTAAAATACCAAGATTTCTTGTTCCGCTTCAGTGACTTCTCACTTGAAAGGTTAAATTTCAGCCGCGCCTCAACGAAAAACAATTTTAAAAAAAGGGAAAATAATTCTTTCCCGAAACATAAAGAAACATTGCGGATGTTTTTATCTCCAGGTTCCATAACGTGAAGTGGATGAAAAAGAAGACGTTGGCCTTCCATAGGAGATGTCACTGTCACTGTCAACTGAACGCGAGTATTGTCATCTCCGAGTTATGAGGTTCTAGAGATCGATCCTGTTGCTCAACATTTCGAGAAAGAGTCTTCTATCATAACTTCAGGTTGTTCAAAGGAATGTCAAGGAAACTGTACAGAAGCCCATCAAATGAACTGTACATGTTGATGCGTTGTTGAATTCAACCACCACACAATGAGACTACACAACCACCACCATCACCACCACTGACTAAAAGTGAACATAAGACTTTCTTTTTACCATTAATCTCATATACTTACATAAATAATTAGTTAATTCCCAGGCATTTAATTAATTCGATAACTTTAAATGTTCTGCTACTTAATCTCGGTGGACTAAAATATGTGGAATTTAGTGCAATTAAAAGCTTGCAGTGAAATAAGTTATGTCTGCACTTACATAGACTCCACCCTCCCCGTTATTCATCCCACACCTCATTTACTTTGGCTCAAAGTCTCCTTCCTCCTTTTACTCCAAAGTATCTGTACCCTTTCTCTCTCTCTCCCTCTCTCTCTCTCCCTCTCTCTCTCTCTCCCCCTCTCTCTCTCTCTCTCTCTCCCTCTCTCTCTC
>NC_068981.1:8705320-8710508 GCF_001194135.2 Octopus bimaculoides | reverse complement strand
CTCCCTCTCCCTCTCTCCCTCTCTCTCTCTCTCCCTGCCCCTCTCTCTCTCTCTCTCCCTCTCTCGTTCTCTCTTTCTTTCTTTCTTTCTTTCTTTCTTTCTTTCTTTCTTCTAACTGTTGAAACTAACACATTTTTGGACAATATCTCGTCTTGCATTAAAGACATATTTCTTATAGTTCACCCGTTTCCAAACTCACAACCGACGCTCGCTTCCACATTTCTTGTTCTTCTCACATTCGTTCGCCGTATAAAGCTGTCAGTGAAGAAACCGAATCTTTTCCGATCCTCAACTTTCTTCACCCTTTACACCCCCACCCCCGCCCAACAGATTATCGACACACTGAAATCCTAAACAGTCTTTGATCTCTTTATCACCTCCAAACTTTATCTCTTCTAAATCTCTAATTGTTGTTTAGTCGGCGATTAAACCGACAACCCTGCCAAACCTGTTTAGTAAGGAGTCGGGTTTGAGTTTTCGGTAGACAACCCGCAGGACAAAAAGCAAAACCTGTCAAAGGGCGGACGTCCGCGGCCATATATGTGTGCGTACACATACATATATACCTACATACATACATGCATACACACAAACACATATTGCCGCGCGCATACAAATGCATAGATACAAAGATACATACGCACATATATACACACACATATATACATACATACATACACACACACACACACATACATATATATGAGAGAGAGAGAGAGAGAGAGAGAGAGAGAGAGAGAGTGTGTGACAGACAAACAGACAGATACTGTATAATGTGATACGTCGGAAGGATAACCCTGAGGTGAAAGAAATAAGAAGCCACAGTATGATAGAGGTCATAGGTTACTTATAATAAGGAGTACTGGTGCAATGTCCCAGGGAAAGCCTCAATAAAATGTAAGCGAAATAGACCTGATATAATGATTTGGGTTAGAGAAGAGAAACTGTGTACAATCCTTGAAATCAGCCGCCCAGCAAATGTTAACAAAGATCAGTGGTAAAGAAAATGCCTACGCTGAACTATTAAGAAATCTACATTTACTCTATCTGGATTACAAGTTCAGGTTTATACCTGGAATTATTGGAGCACTGGGATATGTTGCATTGCCTAAGTACCAATCTTGAGAAATTAGGCTTCTCAAAACTAGGAAAGAAAAAGCTGATTTGAAGAATACAGATGCAAGCTATCACTGGAATTGTAAGAATCTGTAAATCTTTCTTGAAGTTAATCATTTAAGTATATTTGAGTATGTCTAGATATGCAACTATGTGTATGAGAATATATATATAAAGCAAAACATACAAATCTGCACACATACATACAATCACACAAAATACCCTGTTGATGTTGAAATTCCAATCTACATACATACATAGATACATACATACATGCACACATACACATATACACACACATATACATACATACACACACATACATACACACACAAACACATACATACATACATACATACATACATACATACATGCATACATACAAGCCCCTGTTGATATTGTTCAACTTCCAATGAAGGAACCTTGGATCTAGGTTAGAAACCGGTTCTTACTCTATTAGCAAGACATCTTGAAATTACTAAATAACGTCATACAAACACACATATATTACACACCGTTTCTTTGTGGATGACTGGAAATTATATGCAAAGAATATGCATGAAATAAAAAAGAACCTTGACCTGGTTACAACATTCTTAAAGGATATAGAGCTAGAATTTGGTCAGGAAGAATGTTGCTATATAACTGTGAAAAGAGGAAAAGTGTAAACCAGAGTAGCAACATCAATGGCTTAACTGTTTGCCCTGTATCTGATGAGGAATGTTACAGGTATCTAAGGGTGGATGAAAGCATATCTTACAATGGCACCTACCACAAAACAAATGTCACTAAAGAATATTACAGCCGAATAAAGAATATTTAGACCTCGGAATTCTCTGCATTCAATATAACAGTGGCTCACAATGTGTTTGCAGTACCAGTACTCATACCAACATTTGGGCAGCTTGATTGGACGCTTGGCGAGATCCGATCCATTGATTTGAAAATTCCGATGATACTAACCAGCATACTGCCTCTACCTAAAACGAAAATAAGGCTTAACATCGACCCAAATTGCCCTTGAATGTCGTATCGTATCCCTTCGGTAACATCTATTAACCACCAAGTGTCGAAGTGCATCCCTTGACCAAGTTTGCATACTTTAGGCTGATAACATCATAAGACTTGGAAGGCAGCTCCTTAAGTAGCATTCCTTGTCTGATAACCTAGAAGACATTTCCAAAGAAGTCGCATGACTACCGCAATGTATCATCAGATGAAAGGATGAGCGTATATGAGCAGAAGACAAAGAATGGATATATTAGTAGAAAGCTTCGAGATGATAGTAACATCGATCATCAGAGAAGTCTAGCATGGGCCAACAACCGGATTACTACCACCCTCTTTGAAGGGTATGCGTTTGCAATCCAGGAACAGGAAATATCAATCTATGTTAGTACTTATATTCATATGTCAAATAAAAGTTTCCGGTGTTTTCAATGAAACAATCGTTATACTAAAATGTTTTAGTTAATGTAGTTTAAATGCAACCCATACTGAGGGACGAGGACCCGTTGTAATAACTGGTGTAGTAATAGAGACGACTATACGAAGGCTTAACGCATGAAGATCTTTGATGAAAAAAAGTGACTGATTCTACACGAAAGTAGAATATTTTCAACGATAGCTTTTTTTCTCGTCTAACATCTGGGGTTAAATTCAGCGTACAACAACTTAACGAAACAAGTAAATTAAATAAGAAATAATGATTAATATTATTAATTAAGACACGCAGTTTCATTTTGTTGGAACTAATGAAAAGAAAGAGGAATAATTTGAAGCTGTTTATTTATGAATATCTCACTTTAATGGCGATAATGGACACATTCAATGACACAGAAAAGCATTCCGTTTTCAAGTATTAGTTGTACAACATTAAGTTTACTTAATCTTAATAATTCAGTAAACCACAGTAGCCACAAGAATTGAATAAAATAATTGGGTTTCAGTTGTTGCTAGCTTCTTATCAGCAAAAATAAATGACAGCCCCGACTACTGTTGTTGGTGTTGTTATTGTTGTTATCGGCGTCTTCGTCGCTGTCGCCAACGTTGGCTTGGTGTCGACTTTTTCTTTTACTATATTTTCCATTTTGAAATTAATCCTCAAGTTGCTGTGTTGCCATGCACATGTCTCTTAGTGTTGCTGGTTTACGTTAAAAGACACAAATTATACTTGAGCCAAGTATGACAACATGTTGCGCGCCCTATGTTTTCCTTTTTTAAGATTTAGTACTTCCACTCATGCCCTTCCCCCACAAAGACGAAGACATACACCAGCGTGGCAAAACCAAATCTCCACACCAACCCCACACCCCCGATCTCACCAACAGAAGACAAAGAAGCACGAGTAACCGAAGAATCACGGCTGTTGTTGCCTGTTCTACATTTTCCGGTTTCTTTTAGGAATGAGGAAAATACGAAAGGAATGGCGTCCCTCCAATTTCGGGTTTGAATATGGTTGTTCGCTGTTGGGTGGCGTATCGGTGAACGACAATGTGTATAAGCATAAAATGGACAACTAGGACACCCGACCTTTGGGCGATGGACCACATTCACGTTCAAGTGTTCACCCATTCTTAACATTAAGAATGAATGGACATATCGATATGTTGATATTCAGTTTTTCGTTCTTCGAATAATTTTATCTTGGTTTCACGAACCTTTGCATGCTTCAGGAAAAAAGTTTTGTTTAGTACAAAATACCCTGTTGATGTTGATGTTGCTGCCAACTCTTTGCCTTCCCAGCAGGTACAATATTGTAGGTAATATCATATCAGGAGTGTAAAATTATAACGAAGGAATCGAATATATTACTGACTTTTAGGTGCAAAAGGAAAAGGGCCCGCCATTCTACTCGAGTAAATAGTTTGTTTTACTGAAGAGGTTTAATAAAACCGAAACTTATACATTGTTTTCTTATTTCTTACTTTCATCAACATCACTTATACATATGCACACGCATAATTATACACACTCACATACACACATACACACATGCACTCTTATATGCGCGCGCACGCACACACACACACACACACACACACACACACACACACACACATACACACTTACAAATCGTTGTTCGTCGTCCTTAAGCTTTTGTTTCTATATCCCCACCAGGAAAGCAGTTTCAGTCAAGCAGTTCACAGGCAATAACATAACGTTTCACTACACCCCTCCAACCAGCATGAGCATGTGACGTAACCACCAGGCAACATTGACTTCAAAAAGTAGGCCTTTAATTTCAAATAAGAGGTCAAGATGATTCCAGGTTGTTCGACCATTATTTTTGAAGTTTACTAACAACGACAAATGGCAACCCTTGTTGAGGTCAAAGAGATTGCTAATAATTCTTACAGTAATTCACTGCGTCTCGATAATGGCCAACCTATAGCACTGATTTTTTAATCTATCTATCTATCTATCTATCTATCTATCTATCTATCTATCTATCTGTCTGTCTCTCTGTCTACCTATCTATCCATCTGTCTGTCTGTCTGCCTATCTATCTACCTGTCTGTCTGTCTGCCTGTCTACCCCAAGCCTACGTCCTATCTAACTGTGTATGCATGTTATATATCCAACATACATCCTTTAATCACTCGTGGGGTGGTCGGAATCCTTCCACAACAGCATCTATCCATTTATCCATCCAATACTACTCACCTAACGGCTACTGTTTCAACGATCGTCTGCTGGTTCGGGAAGACATCGTTGATGAATTAATAATAAAGAAACGAACAGCTGTGGTTTCTCTCTCTGCGTAAATTCTATTATTAAAGTAAAAGTCATCTGGGAAAAGTTCTTAGTGATGTGTCAAGCATTTATTGTCATTTTCCTGGATGGTTATAGCGAGGAATAAACGTTTTGAGGGGCTCCTTCTTAGAATCAAAGTATCTGGTAGACATCTTACATAGCATCGTAACGTTAAAGATAGATTTGAGATAATTCACTGACTAAAAATAGGATGTCATAAAAAAAATGAACGTTTTCTTTTTGTTTAAATATATCCACATATTTATATACATGCACACACCATATGTGTACGTGTGTAAATATGTATGTGTATGTA
>NC_068981.1:8703057-8704661 GCF_001194135.2 Octopus bimaculoides | reverse complement strand
ATATATATATATATATATATATATATATATATATATATACATACACACCAATAAATATGCATAAAAGATACATCAATACACATGCATATATACATAGACACAAATAGATATGCATAATGATATATGCATGCATCTGTGTACACAAACTCTCTTATTAAACATTTATGTAATTTTTATTTACACACATATGTGCTTGTGTGCGTTTGTATTTGTGGGTGTATGTATGTATGTGTGTATGTATATTTGTGTGTATGTGTTTATATATGCACTTGTATATCTATTTGTCTGCCAGCCTCTCTCTCTCTCTCTCTCTCTCTCTCTCTCTCTCTCTTTCTCTCTTTCTTTATGATATATGTATGTATAAGTATATACATGCATACATACACGCATATATACGCCCATGCAAACAGGGTGCGAGAGTTGTATGAGAACATATTTGCTAATTTAATAAAACAACTCTAATCTCGCAAAGATTGATAAGCATTCTTCAAAGATTATTCTGTGAATCTATCTTCGGCTTTGATGACTGTTTCAATGTGAGACCAGAATCGTTGCCATGCCTGCGCTAAAAGGTCCTTATTCACTTCGGACGTCACCTGGGCAATGGCAGCCTTCAGTGGAAGATGTCGGTTATTCTCCCTTTCACCAAAACTCCAAACGTAGAAGTCTATGGGATTTAAATATGGCAAATCTGGAAGCCACAAGTTTGGTGCTTCAAGATCGTAAAGCTTATCTGACGTCTATTCTTGGGCTTTGTTGAAATACATTTAGCCTTCCATTGCGTACTTCATTCATTCAGAGCTTAACAACTGTCTCCAGCACCTCATCTCTCCATCAACATCAATTCTAAGACTCTGAGGAAAGATGTGTGTTGGTAGGATGACTTTCGTTACTCACCAATTCTAAAACCATTTCAGTTGCTGGAAACTTAGTGCGCGTCACTCTGGGGACATCTGAAGGATCTGCACACAAACATCGGTCATTTCTTCTCTTAGACTTTTGGTTGAAGTTTTTCACATTAAGCAAGAACCAAAGCATGCTATGATTGTGAAGGATTTTAACTCCCTAAGTAATCGCTTTACATGGATCAGACCGTTTCCCTGTGTCTTTGCAGACATGAATTGGCTTCTCAGTTCATACGACTTGAACTGAATGTCCTCGTGCGCAGTTCTGATAATCAACTCCAGTACCTGAAGTTCTTTGCTGATGATTCACGTTGATTTTTCGAGAAGTGTCATCAAAAACGTTTTGAACCTGTTCGACGCACCGGGGTGTCCTTACAGAATGCTTTTCTCCGTGATACAATTGAAATATTCCTGCCAATGGCTTCCAATTTTATCTCAACTTTTTGTACAAAAATCGTGCAACGTTTAAAGAGCTGGAAATTTTTAAATTTCTGTGTTCCATACATTTGGCAATAATGACTGCATGTTTTCTTGTTTTTTCTTCTTATGTTAGCATCTTAACTGCCATGGGAAATCTAAAAGAAACAAAAATTGGTTTGCAGAGAGTAATATACTTATAATTCAGTGTCAGTAAATACGCCTCAAACCCTTTGTGTGTACGTGTGTGTGTGTGTGTGTGTGTGTGTGTGTGTGTGTGTG
>NC_068981.1:8701872-8702564 GCF_001194135.2 Octopus bimaculoides | reverse complement strand
ATATATATATATATATATATATATATATATATATATATATATATATACAGACACACATACACAGATGTATGCTTGTATGACCTATATATATGACCTATATATGTGAGTGAGAGGTAGAGAGAGGGGGAGTCTATAACGTAGGTTAGTAGTAGAGGGTGAAAGAGTAAGAAATAAAGAACGCGGGGCCGCCGTTTATCTCTGCGCTCTGATTCTTGCTGATTGCTTTCCTTGAGAAATGGTAAATAATCAGAATATGGTTTAAGGATAAATCATAAGAATGTGTTTACCCCACCGAGAGAGAAATGAAGCCATGGCATTGTAATCTATGATGCCACAATCTCCTCGTTTACCATTTATTAGTGTGGGGTACATGATGATGATGATGATGATGAGGATGATGAGGATGATGATGATGATAATGATGATGATGATGATATACCATTTCAATAACTTCGTCATTCAGTTTTTATTGCAACACAGATATGATCATGTTGTGGCGTGCATGCCTCTCTTGAACTGTTGACAACCTACGGGGAATTGTATTTGGCACGAACGAGAATCGAAACAAGGAAAAAGTTTTAACAGATATGAGAGACACACTCATACATACACACAAACACGCGCGTGTAGACACATCAATAAATAGAGACACACACACGCCGAAATATACATGTAGATATATGTGTGTGTGT
>NC_068981.1:8699348-8700379 GCF_001194135.2 Octopus bimaculoides | reverse complement strand
TATATATATATTATATATATATGTGTGTGTGTGTAACGGTTAGGTTTTAATTAGTGCAGTTACCAATTGTAACGGGTAAGATTGATTAGGTACACAACAATATGAAATGTCGGAGTCAGCCAGCAGTTGTAACGATAAAAATGTGTTGTTATAACGGCAAGTTGTAAGATGTGAAAGATGGACAATGCTTGAAGTTTTAAGGAAATATTTATTTAACCGTTACATTGAATATAATACCTTGCCTCGACGGGCAGGTGATAAAAATCGTAAAGCATGCGAAGTAAAGGTGGATGTAGATTGTCCTTGCGTAGTTTGTGTTTGCGTTCTCGTCATCGTTTAGTAGTAACTACAGAGAGAGAGAGAGATAGAATGATGTTGTAAGAGAACATAATTAGAGTTAGTGAGAGTGAGAGAGTGTGGGACGTTGTCTTTCTTTTTCCCTCTGGCCGTTTTGTCTGCCTGCTTCCATGATTCCATTCCCACAGCCAAAATTCAGAGGATGTTTCTTGAAGATTGTTTGACCACAGTGGCAGGGACAACCGTCGAGCCAGACCTGTTCCCCCGACATCCCTAAGTCTTTTTTGCCATTTACTGAATTTGTTTGAGACAAGTGTATTTTTAGGTTTCTGCCAACCGATTAAATGATTTTACTAAGATTTGGTGTACAAGAAGTACCTGTACAGATTAATAATTATCACTGGGTGTAGCTTGCACTGCACTAACCCCACCTATTGGCCCAAGAAGACTTTCACCGGTATGACATGAAGATTGGCAAAACCGGGAACTTCCAAGGCCTCAGGTTTTATTTTGGAGATTTCCTTCTCCTAGATAGTTTACCAACCAAGGTTAAAGTGTTTCTACCTGCCCATGAAGCAAGCTACCCCGTGCCAGACACCGAACCGACACCCAAATACTCTATAAAGTGATCAAATATCATTCCGGTGTCCGACACGGAGCAGCTCATTCATACCTTAAAAAAAAAATGAAAGACGTGATTTAAAAATATAAATAAGATTTAAATATAACGTGTG
>NC_068981.1:8697870-8698830 GCF_001194135.2 Octopus bimaculoides | reverse complement strand
TTTGTCCTGAAGAGTGTCCAACAATCACCCTCCTCATCAAGCAACGCTCGGTGGGGTTGCCAGTTTAGTTGCCGACGACCCGACCATGCAACAAGTTGTACTGAATTACATGGTAACAATAGCACTCAAGAGCGACCGGACATATATATATATTTTTTTCTACAAATATTTAAAAAAAATTTATTTTCATTTGCACAAATGTTTTACTTCACAACTTTTTCCACTTCACAAAGCCTTTCTATATACTTGTGAACTTTTGAAAAAAATATAACACTAATCCAGAGATATTTTAAGCTTTCTCAATTTTTAAGCTATTTTAATCGATTTATTTGTACTTCTGATGAGAGAAATACGACTATTTGTATCGGCTGGAAAACTCGGCCAATACAAATGCATTTCTCGAAACGACCGAAAGGTTTTGTAATGCTGCTTTTCTTTGGATTGTAATATTGGAAGACTTGAAACCTAACATCTCGATGAATTTTTTAATCTATTTTTGTATTCTCATGAAAGAGAAACTTGACCTACGAAAAGCTGTCATCCAAGTTGATTTCTGTTATATTTTGCTCGTATTGAGCTCTAATTAGGTGCGCTACAACTACAACAAAGGTTTTCCTTTTATACTTTATATATATATATATACAAATGTAATACGTGCTAGAACACATTTACGTTGCTGGTGTGTCACCATTTTCATAAGCGGGGGTGTTGAGAGTTGGGGGTCAGGTGTCTGAGCACGTTCCGTGGACTGAGCCTCTGATCTCTGACTCTCCCTCGCACCCACCCTGCCTCCCGTTTATCCTCACCTACCACCCCTCCACCTCCAACGCACCATTCTCCGACACTTCCGGTGGCTTCAGTCCGACCCCACTACTTCGCACATCGTCCCCAATCTACCCCTTCCCTCCTTTAAACGAGCCCACAACCTACGTGACATCTTGGTCCACAGTTTCTTCCCTA
>NC_068981.1:8696634-8697225 GCF_001194135.2 Octopus bimaculoides | reverse complement strand
TCACATCCCCACAACGCCACACCACACACCACCAAACCACCATACCACATCACACTACTCCACACCACTTCACATACACTAGCACTAACCACTTTCCAGCACCCACACCACACACCATCATCTGTATATCCACACATTACAGACGACACACACACGCACACATCCACACGTCAAAGTCACTAGCTTCTATCCGCACGCGCACACAAACTCTCACATACACAAACGCACGCGCACCTTCGGTTTGGGATCACCAGTACTTTATTATCGCCCCTTCTTCCTTGCTCTCATGTCCAACTACCTTTTTTCAACCAGTCGCCATGGTTGACCGCTAAATCCACAATTTTTTTTTCTATCCTCTCTCTGTTTACTTCCGGGTGTTCCTTTCTATTGAAGAGCGTAGACTTGAAACGTAAAAGACTTCTTAACTTTTCCCGAGCGTCAAACTAATACACCTGTCTTCGTCTTTTGTTTTCCTATAAATTTCAACTATATATATATACATACATACATATATACACATATATATATACATATGTGTGTGTGTGTGTGTGTGTGTGTGTGTGTGTATATATATATGTATATATATATATA
>NC_068981.1:8691852-8696624 GCF_001194135.2 Octopus bimaculoides | reverse complement strand
ATATATATATATATATATATATATGTGTGTGTGTGTGTGTGTGTGTGTGTGTGTGTGTGTGTATGTAGATATATATATATGTATGTATACATATATATATTTATAGTGCAGTTCCGGAGCCCACAACAGGCAATTCTCGTCTTCTATGATATATGTCTGTACAGGTATATGTCTGTTAATCACCTATATGAGAGAATTCTCAAGGTGAATACCGCAGTATTCGGCGTTCTAACAAGGCATCTACGTTAAGTTGGGTGTTTGTATATTCAGATTCTACTGCGGAGGAAATGAGATTAGATTTGTAGAAGTCAGACGTTTGAAATATATCCATTGACTCTGCAGTTATACATTGAGTACTTCGTTTGAGTATTTTTTTCTCTCTTTTTTCATATAAATCGGAAATATACAACAACAACAATTACCATCCATACAGGCGCGCGCGCACAAATATATATTCGCCCACATAGACACGTCCATATATATATGACAGCATTCTTAGACTTTTGTAAAGTCATGAAAGAACGTGACAACCACAGCAGTGAGCTTTAAATAATGCAGTTGGGCGTTAACGAGGTTTGTTTGTCGTCTTCTTTATTATTTTCCAACAATGAAGCCGCGGGAATCTTTAATTTTACGTTAGTAATAAATTGTTACGCTAAAATAGAAACACAAAAGACAGAAAGAACGAAAACTATTGTTGATAATACATCTGTACAACAATAACTATTGTAATAGCAATTATTATCACTATTGTTGTTACTAAGGCAACTGACATATATAATAAAGCGATAATGTTATCTTTTAATATAGTTTTCCAAACTATAGTTGTGAAACAAATGACAATACCTACCTATCTACCTACCTACCGCTATAGTTTTGTGTTGGTTCAGAAAATAAAACAGGCCACAAAACAGAGAAAGTACTCAATACTATTAAGTGACGTGTGTTATATGCTTTAGTTTTATATCATTATTAATACTATAATATTATGTGTGTGTGTGTGTGTGTGATATATTAAGATATACATCGGAATATATAATGAATAATCATTATTAGTAGAAAGTTAATTACTATACAGGTATGAATACCTTTTAGTCACTAGTGGTGACTGAGTACAGTCAATCATTTCTAGATCTGCAACTTACTGTATCCAAAAGAGAAACCATTAGACCATGGAAATGAGAAGCGGTTAAAGTGTGAGGAATTGTCCACGGAATAGAAGGAAATAAAAGAAACTGGGAGAGAATTGAGACTGAAAGATTTAAAACATAAAAAAATAAAAGTTGGCAATTAATTGTCATGATTTGATTTCTTGCTGGATGGTTTATAAGTTCGTTTCCTAGTAGAGACAACTTTTACGGAAGTCGTCATTTCCTCTCTGGACCAGACAAGTGTGTTCTCCGATGAGCTTCAACTTTAAAAACGGTGAATATAGCTAAAATGATGTTAAAATATGATATAAACGATATACAATGTCGGATTTATAACCTAAATCAACAAGAGTTATTGATGAAGGTGATAAATATTGTTTATCAGTTCAACATCTCCCTATTTTAGAAGTGCTTAAACTATCATATTTATATCGAAATCATTCAATATCGAACTTCATTCATTAGTTTTTGATGATGATAAAGTTGGTTCATCTTTAGCTATAAAACTGAAATTTATATTTTCAATTGTCTTGTTTTAAATATTGTTCGTATGTATATTTTAACGATGTTGATATATAAACAAGAATATTTTTCGGATGTATTTTAATATTAGTTGCTGGTAAAAGTTTCTATAATGTTGTCGATATTTACATGTGAAGGGTTTTCGAATATTATTTGCTTACCGAATGAAATTCATACAAATGTCATTTTGGCATGTTATGATAGTGAAGTATTAATCTGTTTTATTGATCATTTGCCTACATAATGAAACATTTTCTAATTGCTTATTGATAAGTGTGTTATTTGCGAATACAATCGCATATTTTTCGGTTGTACATAGGCTGCAGGTTTTTCTTTATTACCAAAATTACTGGTCAATGGAGTATATTTGTTTTTCAAATTCCATATGAACAACAATGAATAAGTGTCTTTACTTATGTTGCAAAAGATTCAGGTGTGCTGATTATAGCGGATTTTAACATGGTCTGAATTTCGCGCATACATGTATGTATGTATGTATGCATGCATGTATGTATGTATGTATGTATGTATGTATGTATGTATGTAAACTTCACTAAGATTTTTTACTCTAGATGCAGTTAATTTGGTTAGTGAAATTACGGTTCCGATTTCTTTGGCCGGTCTTTGGATTAATAGATCTTGGAAGAATTAAATTTGGGGGCAAAGTCTGGCGTGATTGAATAGGATTGTTTAACTATGTTCTTAATTATTTTCTGTATCTAAATAATGCGCGAAAGTTCTCGATTGTTAATTTAGAAAACATTTATGCTATTGCAGTTACATCCACCAAATTCTGGAAAGGGGAATTATACCAAATTACGTTTCGTCTTATTTTTTCCCGTTGTTAGTATTTCTCTTGTCATCACCGTATGTAAACTTCCCATGATATCTACTTTTCACAGACACATTGTCATATTAAGTTGCATTATCTTAGAACGATTGTTTCTTTGGCCGAATGTCACATGTATAACTCCGTTGGTGATTTCATAAACCATTCATGTAATGAAATATATTTTAATGTTAGAAACATTGGTGATGCTTTAATGTACTTAAATGAGTTTGAGTACCACTGGGTGGATTGAATCTAATTTTATGTGGATAAAGATAAAACTGTTGACAGCAATCGTCAAAACAAGAAAGACAAAGTTATTTTATTGAATCAATATGCGACTGAGGAATAGCAGTGAAAGAGGAAAATGCTATAATTACTGCGCAAATTGGGAATATATATTCCAAAAGTTCCTCACCACAGAAATATCAGGTCATCTCATAAGTTCTGTCCGAATTTTGATTAAAGAAAACAAGTGATCAAATGTTATATTTAATTGAAATTTAATCATCAATGTACTTTCCCTGATTATCCATGACTTCCTTCCATCTATTTACAAGCTTTTTAGACATTCTAAAATACTATTAAATTTCATTCAATTTTAAAAAAACATAAAATCGGACAAAACTTATGGGATGACCTGATAATAATGTATTTAGGTTACAAATTGGAAAATTTTGCTTTTATAATGAAATAAAAACATTTCTTTTCTTTTGTAAAATATCTTAACAGCAATATATTATGGAGGGGTATTAAATGTGTTATATAATCAACTAGTTTTTTTTTTTTAAAGAAACGCCTCCTAAATAGTACATTTTAGGAAACTGATTCTTTGATAAAGGAATACGGTCTGATCAAATAGAATAAAAGATACTTTACTATGTTGTGGTACTGAAGAATGGGCAATAACTCCTGAAATATGCATCTACGCACATTACATTTTTCTCTATCTTCGATCGCAGTGTTTATATGAATATATTCGTATACGAAACATCGTAACTTTCAGTGCTGGATTTAAATTCTATAGATGATTTGTAGAGAGACACTTAAAAGTGACTATATTAAATAGTATATACTTATAGTATAGACTACAAGTATAGCATATACTATACTATTGAAGTAGTATAAACTATAATCTATTTAA
This sequence comes from Octopus bimaculoides, assembly GCF_001194135.2. NCBI lineage: Eukaryota > Metazoa > Mollusca > Cephalopoda > Octopoda > Octopodidae > Octopus > Octopus bimaculoides. The sequence goes on along the minus strand of NC_068981.1, from coordinate 8,692,978 downwards.
GAGAAAGTAGTCTAATATACAAGAGTGATCATACTTATCAACTAGATTTTCTTCCGGGTTATCATTACCAAAAAGGACATTAATTAGTGGAATGAATTTCTGAGAAAATATAACAATTAGATTTTAGATGATGTTTGTCCCTGGAAAGCAGGAATAAAAAGTGGGAAGCCAAACAAGACTAAGCAATTTAGAAAATGAAGCAATAAGAAGGAATTTAATAAAGTAAAATATTGAAGATATTAGTAAAACAAAAAAATTCAAATTCTGACCCTAGCATCATTTTGGACTATGGACGATAATATTCCACTAAAATGACTGAAACGTTTGGCGGTTACCACTATTCCAACGTCTGGTAATGATTTCTATATAAAGAAATATAACAAAACAAAAATACATTACAACTTTCTAATTTATTCCTGGAATTAAAACAAAATTGACAACAGAAAAGAAGAACTGTGAACGGACGAAAAAAAATCCTAGTTTTCCCAATTCTATTTTGTCTTGCGTAAAACTATTTTCAGACTTGATAAAACATTAAATTCAGAACAAATAAATAAGTGAAAGTTACAAATGAATGATCTAAATAATTGAATAATCAAAATTGATAGAAAAATATGGAGAGATTCTAGTCTATGCAGACACATAAGCACACGCACGCACGCACGCATACATGCACGCACTCACAGAAAGACACACATATTCTTACAGACGTACATACTTATACATGTGAGTGTATATTTTTTATGTATATATTTCCTCTTTGATGAAGCTTAGAGGAAATACGCTTGGCTGAATCAACGTGGCCATGTTGTAAGAAAATATATAAATCTAATTATAGGATACTTTGTTTATAACATTGAGTTCTTTCTTACTTGTGGACTACATCGATGCTCAGATATAAGTACCCCACTCTCAACTCTCTCTTTTACTCTCTCTCTCTTTTACTCTCTCTCTCTTTTACTCTCTCTCTCTCTAAATATATATGTGTGAATGTGTGGTGTGCGTCTGTATAGGTATATAAATATATAAACGCACACATGTATGTGTGTATAGATATATATGTATATATGTATGTATATATGTATGTATATATGTATGTATATATATATATATATATATATATATA
>NC_068981.1:8685287-8687076 GCF_001194135.2 Octopus bimaculoides | reverse complement strand
ATACATATATACATATACTTATACTATATATATTATGCACCAATAATTATGCACCAACCCAATATATATATATATATATATATATATATATATTTATGAATAGTAATGGTAAGACAACAAAGGAATGAAAGAGACCTCGATATTATGCAAATAGAGGGATTTATCTGTAATATAAGATGTGACAATTATTCGGTTGCCAAAATAAAACTCCGAGTTTCGGATGTCGGGGCGGAAACCTGCACCGGCATCTCTTCAGTTATCGAAGCAATCAAAATATGCTATGAAAATGACCGTTAAACAAAGGGAAATTACTATGTAATTGACTGTTATTAAGACAAAAGAGCTATTAGAATGACCGTTAAATAAGGGAAAAAACCGAAGGGGAGGTAGTAAAAAGTAATGGAGTAAAAATGCTCATAGCAATCGCGTATGCGCGTATGTACATACATACACATGCGCGCACGAACACCCACATACATGTGCCTATTTACATATGCTCACTCACATGAAACACACACATGCGCACCCACACATACGCCAATAGATGCACATATATATGCAACCATGCACGAACACGTATACATATCCACACACACATGCGCGCACACACACACACACGTACACACACCCATACGCGCACAGTTATATTCAAATACACGTCTAAAAATACGCACATGCTATGTGCTATGCTCACTCACACTCGCATGGAACAGATACATGTACGCCCACACATATATGCAACCATACACATGTACATATACATGTATATATATATACATACCTGCACACGCACACACACACGTGCGCACAAAAGTTCATATACATATCTATATACGCATATGCACAAGAAAAATGCAGGATGAAAAGTAAAATACAGAAAAAATGTGTAAAAATATATAAAGCAATAAAAATATATCTCTATAGATATGTAAAAAAATATACAAGAAATATTTATAAAAAGTATAGAGAGATAAAAAAGCTTGTACGTGGACACAATAAAAAAGCAAATTATATCCATAACCTTATTTTGTATAATCGTCGATACAGTTGTCTGACTCATCTCAAAAGATCGTGCGGTTGCTAACACTTTTTCACCTTTTTCATAGCGTTTTACCATAGCCGGTTTATCTTCCAGCGTTACACATGATGCTTAGCACTTTCACTACGAATTTTCTTAGGAGTCACGGGGGCAAAAAATAAAGTCACAAATGAATGAGAATGAAAAAATAGCCGATAAACAGACGTAAGCAAATCTAAATTCAAAACAATCGCGGGAATCACGAGTGACAACGACGCCTAACGGTAGATATTGGAACTACAGTGCAATATGAACGCCTAAAGACCGATAAATAAGACAAAACAGCTGATTTCATGATTTTGTTCACTAAGCTACACTACTTTATGGTGTGTATCTTAACATTTACTGTATGCATTTTAATATGATTTTATATGCTTTTATTCTTATTTATTGTACAGTAACATGATTTTATGTGCTTTCAACGGTTTTCTAGCGATTTTGCGATTCCCAAATTTGTGGCGAACAGACATAAAGTCGAGTAAAATTACTTAACCGGGTTTTAATTTTTCCATATATTATTTTTGAAAACCGACGTATAATAGAGAACGGCTTAAATGGAAACGACTTAAGCCGAGGTACGCTCTCTCTTTATTTTTTCTCCCTGCTTCTTTCTGTGTTCCTTTCTGTGGAAGAGCGTAGGCTCAAAACGTTAAAGACTTTTTCACTTCCCGAGCGTTAAACTAATACATTTGTTTGTTGTCTACACCACCT
>NC_068981.1:8682747-8685277 GCF_001194135.2 Octopus bimaculoides | reverse complement strand
TATATATATATATATATATATATGTATACAAACTCACATATAGATATATATGTATATACCCATCAGTGGCGGCGGCTCGTGTATAGGCACTGTGGAACTGCAGCACCCCCTATTTCCACTCGATATTATCGATAACTTTGAATATAATGAGTCCTTTTCTCTTTAATCGTTTCTTTATATTTGTACATTATATAATCCTTAAGCTTAATGCCAGTACCCATCCCCTACTTAATGAAAAAAATACAAACATCCTTGTATAGAACTGTGCGCTTCACAGTTCCAGGGACGTGGTGTTTGGCTGTTGTGCGCATGCTCACATGTCTGAGATAGGAAGCTTCATGCTAGGGAGAGAGAGCACTGTCGTTCACGTAGTGTTGGTGAAAGGTAATGTTTCTTTTTGACTCTGAATGTGTTGTGCTTAAAAACATGTTTATATTCTTGAATATGATAAAGTGTAGAATTAGATTATTATCCTGCTTCCAGCTTCAGTGTTGCTGCCAGGATTTGAAAAACAAAGCAGATCCCCCCACCTTATTTTCTGATTTGGGGGTGGGGTTTGAAAGACAAGGGGGAATTCGCGGCGGTGTTTAGTAAACAAATTAAACACACTATCCAGCAGTGGCTAAAACACGAACTGATCAAGTTTATATATAAATATTCTTTTTATATGTTTGATTCCTTTAACACAATATTAAAAGAACGGCTAAAAATTTTCTGAAGCAGCATCCCCACTAATTTTATCTGGGAGCCACCACTGATGGCCATATGTGTGTATACATGTATGATGTATACGCTCATACACATGTATGACGAATGTATGTAGCCATATAGACTCCCATGTAGTCGTTGAGTCTTCTTACAGTGATTAAATATTTCTCTTAGTTTATGTAAAATTGCGCCACCTCGACGTGTATACTTCATCTACTTCATCGCTCTCCGATGTATAGAAGCGTCTCCCAGGAGAGCCGTTTAGACGTTTTTCTTTTTTCTTTTGCTGTCTTTAATATTTAACATTTCTCCCTGTCAAGGCAGCGTGCTGACAGAATCGTTGGCACGCCGAGCACAGGAAAAAGTTTCGTAGTGATCTAACATGCTCAAAAATCAAATGTTCAGTTGTAGATCTCATAGCAAAATCATTAGAGGAAAACTCAAGTCTTCAATTTCATAGCAATAAAAACAATTAAGAAAGTTCAAATGTTCGATAAATTTCATAGGAATAAAACACGATAACAATTTTGAAAGTTCAGTAGGTTTCATATCAATGAGTATCGTTAGCAATTAGTTAAAAGTTGTGTTTTGTTGTGTATGGAAAATTGTCGGTCGTTTGCGTCACTGGCGGACCTTGAACTGTTTCAAGCTGATATTGTTTTGTATATTTGGATTTTAAGATATGGGTTGAAATCCTGATTAGTTGTCAAAACAAAATTCCGTAAGAACTGTGTAAAGAGGGGGGAGGTGAGTTGTCGGCGAACAGATTTCGAATCGCTTTCCATCTTAATTGACCTTTTAATCTTTCTTTTTAAAATAATTTCGTTTTCTTTGATTAGTTACTTAAAGATTTCATTTGTTCTTGTCCACCCGTGGCCTTCTGTTCAAGTTAGCTGACCCCACTGTGTATGTCATTTGTTTATCAATTTTTCTGGTTACTTATTGCTCGGCAGGAGTTCAGCGCTCTGGTTGCTTGGTTGCTTGGTTGGTTACCTGGGGATGTCATTTGTTTATTACGGTTTTTGAGTCTCCCCCACAAATTCTAATCTTCCACTTACAAACTTCAGAGTTTGTCCCAACAAACTTTAGAGTGGTTAAGTTTGTCGGGCGAGGAGAATCTTATTTTTCATTCTACAAGGGTTCCTATGACTCGCACCCAATCTTCACTCTCACAAAATATGGAGCTTCGTCCTAAATTGACACGTTCCTTTCTATTCCGGGTTCAAATTTTACTCAAGTTGGCTTTGCCTTTCGTCATTCAGGGGTCAAATACTATAATTATTGGACTTTCTTTAAAACATTGAATGTCTGTTCTGGTTTTGCACCTTAAAAATGTTATTTCATCATTTCAGATCAACAAGGACTGAAACATAAAACTGTTGGTTGCTCAGTTGTATTATTGTAGCAGTGAATGTGCCGCAGCAGCATTGTACGTGGGTTGCAGTGGCTTTGAAACGAACCTCTACCTCTCTTTTTGAAATGTCACAACATATTTCATTAAAAAGTTTGAATAAAAAAAAAGATTTTGTGAAAGCCACCAAACCTCAAAATAATGCCTTGCTTAAGGATCGCGGAACTTTTGCCAAGGAATCCCGATAAAAATTATAAATTCCAATCGTTTGACACACACAATCAATTTTAATCGATACACTGATTATATATGGAAATTTTTACATAACCCTGAATATACAACAATCACAGGGTTGGGAAATCTATGACTACCTCCACAGCATCACTGATCTGAGCTGGTAGGATGGTCAGTAAAGAAACTGAAACAGTCAGAATCCTCTCTCTCTCTCTCTCTCTCTCTCTCTCTCTCTCT
>NC_068981.1:8680703-8682737 GCF_001194135.2 Octopus bimaculoides | reverse complement strand
TCTCTCTCTCTCTCTCTCTCTCTCTCTCTCTCTCTCAGCAGCACCAACTCCAGGAAGCGGTGACTTGAGTCACTCCAAGCTGAAGAGTGACGTCCTTTTCCATTACAGATCTAGTGAGAGTGTTGAAATCAACAGCTCCTGTATTGTGGCAATGAGGATGAATAAAATGGAAAAACTGTAGGGAAAAACAGAAAAAGAAAAAGGACCAAAAACAATGAACCCTGACTAAAGGCATGTAGAACTGTGGGACTGTTTCGTGGAAAGCAGGGGGTTTTTTTCGGTCTGGAGCGCATAACTTTTTCGAAAAGATAACGAACCACTTATGAAATTACTGAATATGATTTAAAAGAAACAAGGACTCTGTTTATGCTTTACTTGCTGGTGAACAAAATACGGGACAAACACTCTGAATCCTAAAATGTTAGTGAAACAATCAGCAAAAGCATGGTGCTTACTACCAAATAATGTTCGCTTGCGAGTGACGGCTGTGTCTGGTGACAAAACCGTACAAAGAATTTACCCGCAGGTAAAGGATCATTTCCCAGGTGTGCGAGGCTTCGTGGGTCGACCAAAACCAAGGTTTTCAAGTAGCGAATAAAGGAAACTTGGGTTGTAGTCGGAAGATGACGAAGCAACTTAAAGAGCAGAAGAGGATCAGAGTCATTACCATGATCTCTCTAGATGACAGCTTCTCTTGTGTGTGTGTGTGTGTGTGTGTGTGTGTGTGTGTGTGTGTGTGTGTGTGTGTGTGTGTGTGTGAGAGAGAGAGAGAGAGAGAGAGAGAGAGAGAGAGTATAAGTTAGCATGCCGGACAAAGTGCTTTGCAGCATTTCGTCCGTCTTAATGTTTTGAGTTCCAATTCCACCGACGCTGACTTTGCCCTTCATCCTTCCGGGAACAATAAAATAAGTACCAGACAAGTAGGGGGGAGGGGGCATACAAACGACTTCCCCCTCCCTTCAAAAACTACTGGCCCTTGAGGCAAAATTTGAAACCAGTCGATTACATGCTCCTCCCTCCTACTTGCCTGGTACTTATTTTATTATTATTATTATTATTATTATTATTAATATTATTATTATTATCGTCATATTCATTATTATTATTATTATTATTATTATTATTATTGTTGTTGTTGTTGTTGTCATAATCATTATTATTATTTCTTTTAGAATGACTGTATAAATAAGGACAAATAGAATACGCGAAGAACTAAACGAGAGTGTAAACGCTGTTGAGCAACGCAAACACTCGACTGCAGAACAGAAACAGTTATAGTTCGAATGAACTGAGTAACCTTTTACTTCAGCCTGTATCAATTTATAACATAATAGTAATTGAGAAGAAAGTGGTCCAAAGACGTGCTAACGACCGCTTCATTGCTAAAACCTCGCCATACATGCGCCATATTGTGTCTCGTAACAATACGCATAACGCCATTTTGTAAGGAACAAAAAAATATACACCCTCTCTTTATATTTTCTAACCTGACGAACGAACGAACCAGCCTACTACTACTACTACTACTACTACTACTACTACTACTACTACTACTACTACTACTACACGTGTACGTTAACATAACCTCCATTGAGATATTCGAAGTACAGCCTTGCCTTAGACACGACATCGTTTCATAATAAACAGAATTGATTACAATGAGAAAAGAAGAGAGATTGCTCACCTCAATGCTTTGCTGTATGTGCATGCATGTACATATGTATGATGTGTGTATATTTATATATATATATGTGTGTGTGTGTGTGTGTGTGTGTGTGTATACTTGTGTGTGTACGCTTGTGTGTATGCATATATATATGTGTATTTGTGTTTCTTTGTTCAGTTATAATAAAAAATAATTTTACATTAACCCGAAGGGTCACTCTATATTTTTCTTGAGTACAAATTTATTATTCTTAAAAACGAATGTTCTTGACAGTGACTTCGAAGCTGCGGCCAGTAAAGCCATCGTCGGCCGAAACTTCGAAGTCGGTGTCAGTGTCAGTTTAAGAATAACGTGTGTGCGTGCTTATG
>NC_068981.1:8675698-8680515 GCF_001194135.2 Octopus bimaculoides | reverse complement strand
TGTGTGTGTGTGTGTGTGTGTGTGTGTGTGTGTGTGTGTGTGTGTGTGTGTGTATACCCATACCCGTACACATACAATATGCTCGATGCAAGTGCGTGACCCTCCGCTTTCTGTCCCTTATTCCAATTTCATTCAATTCACTTGATATTGCCATGGCTGGAAGGCGGCGAGATGACAGAACTGTTTGCCGCATTTCGTCCATCTTTACGTTCTGAGTTCAAATTCCGCTAAGGTCGACTTTGCCTTTTATCATCTCAAGGTCGAATGCTGGAATTGATGTAATCAACTTAACCCCCTCACCCGAAATTGTGCCAGACTTTGAAACCAATTTGAGGCCGATATTAACGCTACTCGGAGTATTTCTCTCAAATTTATTGTTTTATATGGTTTCATTCAACATATTAGGGAGTTGATAAAGGGAGGGGCATCATACTGATTTATGATTGATATAGGATGAAGGTGAGTTATGACTAATATAGAGTGGCGAATTATTTATGATTGATATACAGTTGTGAGCCATTTAAAATTGATAGAGTGATAGGAGTTATTTAAGATTGACAACCACTGATGAGTATTGTAAGGTTTAATGTTTAGGCATAAATTATTGTGAATATGTTGGTCAAAACTCTTAATTATTCCCCTAATATCTCTAAACCTACCACAGTTTACTGTTCTGTGTGTAGTTTAATGTCACCGTATTCCAATAAGGTAGCGTGGGACTAAAATCTTATTTATTGGTCATAATGATATGGTGGGGGAAAAGTAAACCTTAGCTTGATGGTCAATGAATATTTTCATTTGGTGTTGGCAAACAAGGGTGACAACTCTAGATATGTTTCGATCCTATTAGACTTCTTCAACGAATCATAGCGGTCTTCATATGTGATAAGTTATAGATTAAAAGAACCTCGATATTGATGTACAATGCTTTACCCGGCTATAAAACTTCTAATAAGCAGTATATCAAAAAATAGACATCAGTGTATAATAAATAATATGTGAGTGGTCGGTGTTTTCTTTTTGCTTGTTTTTTTTGTTTTTTTTGTTTGTTTGTTTGTTGTTGCTGTGGAGCTCTTTTTTACACCCAATTTTATGGCTGACATTCAATGATTTAGTAAAACAACCACGATCCTCTCTTAACCATAAACAAAAGATAAGATTCCATATGTTTATTTGTCTTCACTAAAAATGTCTAATTCTCTTCAGACAACCCCCTACACACACACACACACACACACACACACACACACTATTTTTAGCTCAACATATCAACTTTAATGTTCGCCTCGCTAGTCTACATTACAGAAGTTTAGGCCACATAACATTATAAAATAACACTAAACATTTTAAATGGAGTAAAAATGAGTCAGCAGCTTTTCTATTAGCTAAAGTAGATTTCTGCATATGCATTGTTAGGGTCGAGACGATAATCTCGACATGAAGAACTGCTCAAATAGAAAATCCACTGATTCGATCTAATAACTATTTCCATGTTGTCAACAAATCATTGATAATAACCACAAAATAAGATGTGTAAAATCATTTGTTTATTGATTCCTCTATCAGATTTCAGCGGTAAATGTTATTTCGCTGATGAAGCCACAATAACACAGAAACATACCTTGAGTTGCCTCGTGTATTTGGTCGATATGTAGAAAACGATATTAGTCACGGAATTATGCTGTATCAAATTTCAAGTTTTAGTTCTACTATTTTATGTACGTTCATCTGTATATCAATGTCATTCCATTAATCTATTTCAAATTAGCTTTATTATTATTATTATTATTATTATTATTGTTATTATTATTATTATTATTATTATTATTATTATTATTATATGTAGGTGGTGAGGCAGATAGGAAGGGAAGGAGGTAAATAGGTAGGTAAGTAGGAAGGTTGGTAAAAAGGGGCGATGGTAAGAAGGTAGGGGGAGTAGGGAGGAAGGTAAACGTTTTTATGTCGTTAAGTTCCCAAGCCGGCTGTTGTGTGAAATTCAACCAAAACTGTGTTTTCTATTGAAGTAATTGGTTTGGGAGAAAGTTTTTATTATCTGATTGATAGATATTTGATAAATACAATGATAAGGCAACTCGTTTTTCACACACACACACAAGATCACACACATACATGTACACACATACAAACACACACACTCACACATACACACACATGTGAGTGTTTTATCTAACACTTTTTAAGGTTTCGCATGTGTGTTGCGTATTTCATCTTCACAATAAATCTGGAACGTTCATCATTCTGTAATTCATTCCATTTCACCATCTTTCTTTCATTCGTCGCCATCATCGTTGTCTAACGAGTAGAAAGCTAATTCTGTTATACTTGATCACATTTCCGTCCAGTACTTTACAGCTTTGAGTTCAAGCCTTGGTCGGCTCTCGTTTTCTTCTCTGGGGATTCGAAAAATTAAATAAAATTTCAAGTTGAACCCCTTCGTAGGACTCTCCAAAACATAGGACAGTGGTCAAGAAATGTTACAATACCGAATATTTTGCTCCAGTTTTATATTCTTTTCACAAACATCGTTAAAATTTCATCGAGAAAATTACATAATCACACTGATTATTTCGTGTGATTTCTTATTCTAATTAACTGGAAAACACAATTAAACTTTATGTATTAACGTGTTGCTTATCCTCGTCGTCGTCGTCGTCGTCGTCGTCGTTATACATTTCTAGAAAAGTTACAGACAAGATGTTGTACAGCGATTAGTTTTGTTGTCTTACGTTTTGAACTTAAATTCCGTCTGAGTCTACTGAGTCATCAAGGCAATATCTACACCTTTAGGGTGGAAACAATAAATACTGGGGTAGATTAAAGTGAATATTCTTCATATTTTACAAATTTGTAGCTTTAGGGTCAATAAGCAGTCAATAATATTTCTTGTTGTTGAAGCACAAGGAGAAAGAGGCTGGAACGTCTATAATGCACACACACACACACACACACACACACACACACACACACACACACTTTTACATATGTATATATGTATTGATATTTGTAATTGTCAGTCCTTCACTATTGAATCGACGCCAGTGAGCTTAGTAAATCCTCCAATATTACATAAAACAATTAAATCAGATACTAATGAATATAGTAATTAGAAGCTAAGGCGTTACACACGTGTATCTTTTTGCTCTCTAAAACCGATAACAACTATCGTTGAGGTTGCTCATTGCTCCAGTGTAAAAGTTTCTTTTGGAAAAACAAAGAAAGAGGAGATATTTCATAGAATGGGGAGGGGTTGTAAGTAGAGAAGTGTGAATGGCTATTGAAGCAATAATGAAAGAACTGAAAAGGAAAGAAATAATATACAAAGGATTTGCTTCAAACCCATTTAAAAACTGCTACAAACAACGCATCCCCGGGTTTCTTAATATTAACAAGATTAAAGACATCTTCTCTTATAAACAGGCTGTGAAAAGTAGATTTGCACTACTTTCTGTGAATTGGATCATCATTACCGGAGCATAATCTTACGATCACAATAGATGACCTTGCAATATATGTGCTGCAGAGACTTGCGAAATATTATTGTTTTCGCTATCAAACAACCGGAACGCTATATATGCGCGCGCGCGTATTTGTTTTGTGTGTGTGTGCGTGCGTGTGTATATAATACATCTACAACGTCTACACACCACATTCATTATTCACATCACTGTTAGTAACACAAGTAATACAAATATTTTAATTTTATTTTTATTATTTAGAATTCTTAATAGCATTAGAAGATTTATCTTTTAAGTCGTGTACTTCATCTAATGTAATTCTTAATTTAATATTTTGTTCAATGCCATTACGGCAGCAATTTCTTATCTTTTAAGTGTCGTAAGTCGCTATCCTGCTAATAACAGTACATGCAGTTCTTTTAACGGTGACAGAAAAAAATTCTACGAAATCTGACATTGTAGGAAACACGAACCATTGATTAGGAAATCACAAATCGTGATTAACAAAATTTATTACACCAGCTTGGCTTCCTCTCTCTCTCTCTCTCTCTCTCTCTCTCTCTCTCCTTCTTTCATTCTTCGATTTGTCGTATTTTCTTTCCTTGCCTATTATTTCATTATTATTTGTGTTGTCTTCGAACTTCTCAAATAAGAACCAATCCTGCACCTCCTTTTCTCTTCTTTTGACAAATAATAAATTCCTGTCACGCTTGACAGCATCTCATTTATGGACACACAAACAAGTGGGCATGCGAAGTATCTGTGCATTGAACTAATATATAAATATATATATATATATACACCTAAATTAGTTAAAACTATACACGCTACACATTCGCACTCGTTTGAGAGAGAGAGAGAGAGAGAGAGAGAATGATGAAGGTGGCCAAGTGGTTAGGGTGTCGCACTCATGATCACGAGATCGTGGATTCGATTCCAGACCAGGGCGGCACGTTATGACCTTGAGCAAAACACTTCATTTCCCATTGCTCTGCAGGTGGGACAGTGGCAGAATCGTTGGCACGTCGGTAGAGATGCTTTATAGTATATCTTCTAACTCTCTACATTCTGAGTTCAAATCCCACCTGCCTGGAGAAAGCAACGGGAAACCACTCTAGTATTCATCCCAAGTCTAGTCATGGTAGCGGAAGTTCCAGTCACCTGCATAACGGCGGCAGCGGAGGGTACAAGCCCTCTCAGGTCGTATGGTTCACATGCACTGGGGCTGCCCAAGAGCAGACCATCACTAGAAGATAATATATATATATACATATATGTATACGTACGTACGGACGGACGGACGGACGGACGGACGGACGGACGGACGGACGGACGGACGGA
>NC_068981.1:8670007-8675333 GCF_001194135.2 Octopus bimaculoides | reverse complement strand
ATATGTACACCCCCACGAAATATGTTTGTCTGTTTGATGTCTAGTCTTATATAAATACAGTCAGATGTTAAATTGAACGATTACTAATGCCTTTCAGAAGAATATAAAATTTATTTTATTTTTACAAGAAAGAAGTTGACTCTTCGACGTTTCGGCTTGATGGCTTTCATCAAATTGTAAATCACTTTACTTCTTCGTTCCACAGGCTTGAGAACCTACGAAGAAGATGAAGAATAGTAATGTGTATATACATCAGGGTGTGTATGTGTGTGTGTGTATATACGTTATTGTGTACATATGTGTATCTACATCGTCGGGTGTAATGTATATATGTACGTATAAAAGTGGTATCCTTCTTTTTCGCCCTGTTTTTGGCCAGACTGGTCACGCTGGCCTCGGCTCCCGCTACGTCCGTTCTGTCCTCTAGGACTTATTTTATTTCCCCTTTTCGTAACCTCACTCAGTTATTTTGACAGCTGCAAAGCTCTTTCTGTTGTATTTGTGGTATATGCATAATTATTATTTTTTTGTCTGATTGTATATAGCCGTAAGGCTTCGTGCTGTGGAATTGGGTAGAGGTGGGTGAATAGGTCATAGGTCTTGGGTACTAGGTGGGTAAAGCGAACTAAAGATTAAAGTATATCCGCATTGATCCTCTTTAGCCACTTCTCCTTCCGCATCGACCACCCTCCTCATTTAAAATATCTTAATACCCTACCCTACCAGATCTTAAATGCATATCGGGTACTGATGCTGGCAATTAAAATGTTAACTAAAAAATACAGGTACGACAAATTAAGAAAATCTATTGAAGATGACACTTTTTACATTTAAAACTACTTTTTACGAGTCTATAGTATTAAACTTTTAATTTTTATGAAATTGTTTTCACGGTTAGAAAATGTGAAAAACGCATCATATTGCTGGAATATCTTTTATCGAAATTGACAACATCAATGTGAGGGGTGGGCATGGCGCTGACTAAGTATTTCAAGCAGTTCATCTGGGTGAGCTGGTCTATCGCACGCCGACCCCTATCGGCACCCTGTAATTCCTCACAGACCCCTAGGAGGTCCCCTGGGCCTCCTTTCGCGACCCCTCTTCTTGGTGGAGGATTATAATACATTAGGATACTCGCATGGGTAAAACCTCGAACAAAGCTGCGTAGGAATGTCTACCTTTGATGAATATGTGCTGCAACTGAACCGACCAAATGCATATAAATATTACATCTGAGGATATTAGGATACTTAGCCACGAGAAACACGCGTAGATTGGAATTTAATGAGAATTTAATGAGATTCATAAAGAAATTTTGAAGATATATAATTTTCCATCTTTCTTTATGATGTCGTCTTCATTGTATTCTCTGCATGTTCTCTGGTTTGCTGCATGAAATCCAGTGAACTGAACTCAGGATTTACCAGTTGAGTGAAGGACCGTGTAATTGTTTGTCTGAAACAATTCTGTATATTCCCTATCATTCGATGTGGTTAGCCAGATCTGGATTATGTCAGAGTGCTAATAAGGTATCTGCCGGATTCCAAATCCCTATTGCTTTACACTTATATATATATATATATATATATATATATATATATATACAGAGCGAGAAACAGCGAGACAGGAACACAGAGACAGACACAGAGGAAGAGACAAACAGACAGACAGACAGATAGATAGATGGATGGATAGATAGATAGATAGATAGATAGATAGATAGATAGATATGACGGTCAAATCTGGTGAGTCATGTTGAGTAATTTGTTAAGATAAAGTGTGTGATTATTAGGGCGTCGTGTGGAGATGGGAAGTTGACTGGCAGAGATCTGATTATTCGTCAGTGACAAGTAGATTGCTGGAGAAGAGGTGAGCTGAAACAATTGTCTCTCACTCCTAGCTTATCTTCTCTTTACTCTCAAACGTCCGTTCGAAGTTTAAAGTTTCCCCTTCACATCTTCTGAGTCATAGTTTCCTTTACGAAAAACATTTACGGTCTCACGTCGTTAAGAAAAGGTCTCACATACGTAATAAAGAGAGGGAAAAAACTTGGAAGATTTTCAGGTCACTGTATTTACATGTTTGTGTGACTATTATAATTATATCTAATGTAGGGAACACACAAAGGCAGCGAGCTGGCAGAATCGTTAGCACGCCGGACGAAATGTTTGGCGGCGTTTAATCCATCTTTACGTCATGAGTTCAAATTCCGCCGAGGTAGACTTCACCTTTTTTTTTGGAGGGTTGATATAAGTCGATGTAATTGACTTACACCTTCCCTCGAAATTGCTATCCTTGTACCAAAATTTGAAACCCATTTATTGAACACACGGCCTGAGGTTTTTCCCACAATGATATTTTTGAAAGATATTCTCTGAGGAAAGAAAAGAAGGGAAATCAGAAAAGGGAGTGAATCGATACATTATTGGGAACGTTCGTGCTGCAGTTCATCGAAAAATAACTACTGTTGAGGAATGGATAACAAGATAGATGGATAGCAACCTTGTGCGCAATTGTACGAATCGAATCGAAGAGTACGAATCGAAGGGTTGACCATTCGTATCTTATAAACACTTGCTATTTAAGATAAAATTTAGTTCAAATAGACAGAGAAACGCTTATGATCTTTGTGGGTTCTTTCAGGCTTGTGGAGTTGTGTTCCAAGAGCCTGTCCGTCGTGTTTAATGCCTGGTTCCTGTTGAATGAGATTTAGTTTGTAATACGTCTGTTGCAGGATTTTTCGAAGACTTTTTAATTTTAGACCTCATTTACAACGGGTTTAACTATGTCTGTGTGTCCATGTAGACTTCGTGCATTTTTCTGAATTTCGTTGTCTCGAAGAATAGATAATTTACATCTGCAGACGCAACAACTGAAGAATCGCATCCATGAGTTCAATTCCAGCAGCAGGCAAAGCTCCCTTCACAGTTATTTTTCATTTGTTAACAAAAGGAAATCAAAACATAGCTGATATAAAGGGTCAATTGTGTGGCTGTTGTTGTTGTTGTTGTTTAGTTTTTAGTTCTAGGTCAGTGTTAAGAGAACAGATTTGTAATCAAAAGCATTTCAGCTTTGACCCTCTCATCTTTTTGTATATCCGCGACTAGATAATCCGAAGTACTTCCGTCTTTAGGCGATAAGGTGCAATTTTAGGAATATTTGGCTATTATTTCTAACAGATCAAGTAACCACGCAAAGGCTACCTGGTTAAGAAGACCTGTTATGAAGTCGTATCTCTGTAAAGTAGTTCTAAGGGGTACAGTGGGAGGCCAGTGTACAATATTATCCTGCCACCATAATGTGGGGTGGAGGGGGAAAGATTGAGAGAGAAAGAAAGATTGAGAGAGAAAGAAAGGGAGAGACTTTAGGAATAGATTTGCAAAAATAAATGAAAGAGTAATAAGAATACGAGTCATTCATGCATTTCTCATTTAGCAGTGAATCAGTTTCAATTGGAAAATGGAACCAGGTTGGTGAGTTAATGAAGATCCGTTTTTAATTAGTTTACAGTGGTGGAGAGAAATCCTTCCATTTGTTAAGCTTGGCATAAACTGACGTTTCTATCGAGAGAGAGGTGGGAAGAGAAAGAGAGGAGAAAGAAGGAGAGAGTGAGAGAAGGGAGAGAAAGAGAGGAGAAAAAAGGAGAGAGAGAGAACGAGACAGAGAGATGATTTTTAAGCTGTAGCAGGGATTCGATACCAAACCGCTAGATACTCGCTCAGCCACCTCGTCTGAACCACCAGAGTTTCGTGTGATCCATCTATGAATCGATAAGTCAGTCTGAGGCTGTGGCGTGATATGGTTGTCTCAAATATTCTAAAATTTGACTTCTTGTCCCCTATAAAAAACCGTTTGGCGCATAACTTATTGGTAGATAACCCGTAGGCCGCTGACGTCACAGATCTCCTCAGGGATTTGCGCAGATGACTTCATGTATTTTTGAACTGACAGCATGATGTCACACAGTTAAATGCTTATAATATCAAAGCAATTTTCTTCTCCTCTCATTCGATAGTTATTAATATTGCTAATTATAATTCGCCAACACCAAATATCTTTATGTCCTACAATAAATATTACAGATAAATTCGCTTAAGTTTACTTCAGTTAATATTCACGTAACCAACGAAAGATGTCTTCGTTGATCATCTCAACCCAGGCGACAGAAAAATGTCTTATGAAACAGAGTTTAACATCCTAACATGTCGATTGAAGTCTGGTAAACCGTTCTGGTGGAAAAGGGCTGAAAGATTTTGCTTAGATTAAAAGAAATGCAACGTCAGCCATCTTACTATCCACCCACCTTCAGCAATCAGTACCCCACACTCGATGAAGAGCGTCAACCATGAAATAATAAAAGGGAAGCCGTAGAATTCTTGCGGAATTCAACGGCAATCGAAGCTTAATCAAGTCTTCATACAATGAGATGTTTAAGAATTAAGATTTACTCGTCGTTATGGCCGAGGAATTTACCGAAATATTGGTGGAGGTTCTATATATGAAAACTAATGTTAAATAGTATGGAATAAGCTGTCGCTTACACACACACATGCGCACGCACGGACACAGACAAACAGACAGACAGACACACACACACACTTACACACATTTCTAATTATACTTAGATTCAATGAGGTGGCCATTGAGGAAGTCTTTTCCGTGACATCCCCTGCTGTCGCCAATGCGGGATCTGTTGAGGTCAGATACAATAAACCAACTGTCCACAACAGGTTTGAATTGATGAGTTCTGTGCAGGAAGATAAGCACCTCGTTTACTCGGCCATTCCACATACGTGAAATAAATAATGAATTATTTCAACAAGGAACAACATAAAAGAGATCGAAGTTGTCTAGGATGTCATTGATCTGAGGTAGATGAAAGGAAAGACGGTAGAAGTGATTTGAACTTGGAATCTCGAGACGTGAAAGTGAATAAGTTGGAATATTAAATATGTCGACGACTAACGTGAGATAAAAATATAATCTTCAAAGTAGGCCTCTGAATTACTTTAAGTGGGGGAGGATGTTGGAAATGATGTCGTTTGTGTCTATAAATACCGTCAAAGTTATAAAACAGTTTTTTTGTTTTTCGTTTCTTAACATCGGACACAGCAGAGAAGTTTTCAAAGAATTTAGTTTTAAAGTGACACAGCGGGTTGGGGTGGGGGAATAAAAGAACAACAGTGAATGTAGGTTATATTTTACTCTGACAAAACGCTCTCTCTCTCTCTCTCTCTCTCTCTCTCTCTCTCTCATATATATATATATATATATATATATATATATATATGTGTGTGTGTGTATATACATAAAGGAAAATAAGACA
>NC_068981.1:8664093-8666404 GCF_001194135.2 Octopus bimaculoides | reverse complement strand
TATATATATATATATATATATATATATATATATATATGCATATAAGCTTTTATTTGCTTCAGTCGTTGAAACGCGGCCATGCTGCACCCAGTCTTCAAGAATTTTAACCGATTCCAATGCTTTTTTTAAAGCCTGGTACTTATTCTATTCGTCCCATTTGCTGAACTGCTAAGTTATGGGGATGTAAATACACCAACAACAATTGTGTCTGTGCTTGCCCCCACCGCCGCTTTCGGGGTCGTTAAAATAAGTACCATTTGTGCTCTGGGTCGATGTAATCGACTTTTCTCTTCCCAAAATTTCAGGCCTTGTGCCTATAATAGAATGTATCATTATTACTATTACTATTATTATTATTGTTGTTGTTGTTGTTGTTGTTGTTTTTCTCCTCAGAGCGTTCGGTCTTGTTTGCTCTGGTTGATTCTGTGAGAGCGGACAACAGCCTGCTGTCAGAGGTCTTTCTGCACATTATAAGCTTTGATACTTGGTTGTTAATTATCGTAGAAGATATTCAACATCCAAGCACCAATCTCAAAATCCTAGCTGTCCCCAGCAGAGCGGTTTGTTTGGTCTTGCTCTCCTCTCATGTCAACTCCGATTTCTCTAAACTATTTCCCGAACTTGGTTGTCGATTCTCCGAATCCAAAAAACGGAACAAGAACGTAACAGAGGACAATGAAAACATATGGACGGATGGACGATACAAGGACGAACAGAAAAACCAGGACTCGTGGCTTGCTAGTCATCAGTCAAGCTTCCAATTATCATTACAGTTTCGGCCTGTTACATTTGAGACTGTTAGAAATTGGTAGACCCCAAAAATCTAAGCTAAGGGCATTACATTTTTGGAAGAAAGCGGCGGGTATGTGCGACAACTCGGACAAAAGAAACGAGAAAACGGAGAAAATGTTACACGATTACAA
The DNA here is from genome assembly GCF_001194135.2 of Octopus bimaculoides. Lineage (NCBI taxonomy): Eukaryota > Metazoa > Mollusca > Cephalopoda > Octopoda > Octopodidae > Octopus > Octopus bimaculoides. Next base: position 8,665,481 of record NC_068981.1, on the reverse strand, counting down.
ATAAAACCAACAAGAATAACAACAGGTGTCTTTCGACTAAAAGGACAAGTTAAGTTAGGTTGGCGAGTGAAGTGGAAGCCTTACGGCAACAAACATAGATGAAAGTCAGGAGACAGGAAAATGAGGTGTTATGCGAGCAGTGATCAGTCAAAGAAAGAAAGACCATACTTGGCCGAGCACCGGTCACGTGGGAGAACAGAGAGATGTAGAGAGCAGAGAGATTGAAGAATTAGGGAAGGAACTAGGGACAGAGAGAGAGAGAGGGGGAAGATACAAGTGAGATAACAGAGGAAAGTAGAGAGATTACAGAAAAAGAATGCCAAGGAATGTGAGAGAGGTGGGGGGCGAGAAAAGGAAAATGGAAAGAAAGAAAATGCCAAGAAAGTGAGAGACGGGGAGCGAGAAAATACATATCTATACACACACACACACATATGAACATATATGTATATATATATATATATATATATATATATATATACGTGTGTGTATGTATGCATGGTGCGTACGTGTGCGCGTGCGTAAGCGTGTGTGTAGCAGCAACAGTAATAACGAAAAAAGCACCAATATAGCATCTTCATTGTTAATGGATGCCATAAAGGACAAGAATCGAAGTTTAGATATTTCCTTCGCTAAATATTTCCTGCCGGTCCCAGAGAGACAAGTTCTAATAAAACCCTTCTTCAGTCTGTTCAAGCACATCAGGATCAACGCAGTTTTCGTTGTAACAGACTTGACAACCGGGGTTTGCGTGGTTACGTCCCCGTAACTTAGCGGTTCCACAAAGGTGAACGATAGAATAAGAACTCGGCATAATAAAATTAAGTACCGGGGTCGATTCATTCGACTAAAATTTCTTCAAGGTGATGCCCCAGCATGGCCGCAGTTTTATGATTGAAACAATTAACCAAAAAGAAAAACTCTTGACACGTCAATGTGCCAATAATTGAAATGTAATTCGCTGACGCCATTCTGTTGTTCACCTCTACGCGATGACAGCTTCCAATGTCGAGAGATGTTTGCCACGACAGGCAATAAATGATAATATCAGTGATAGAGTGAAATAGGTCCATTCCCCTTTCATTTGCGTCTGCACACTTGTTGGTGACCCTGTCAACGGCCACCAAGACTGCAGCAATAAAAGCAACAGTGTCGAAAAGTATCGTCATCTTTGTGTAACGTTTTATAGAACAACTTTTTTTATTTATTTCTCTTTTGTCATATTTTATTTTTTAACCGTCATCACCACCACCATCATCATCATCATCATCATCATCATCATCATCATCAGCAGCAGCAGCAGCAGCAGCAGCAACATCTATGATAAATGATGTTGAACAAACGAGAGAAGATACACACGCACACACATATATGCACAAATACACACC
>NC_068981.1:8662999-8663740 GCF_001194135.2 Octopus bimaculoides | reverse complement strand
ATGTACATATATGTGTGTATACATGTATATATATTCTTTGTATTATATATATATATATGCACGTAGGCATGAGGCATGCATATTGAATATGTGCCAGTCTGTTTTATACAAGTGTGTGTGTGTGTGTGTGTGTGTACACCCCCTCAATGAATAATGACTCCCCACCAAGTGACTCTCTCTTATTTACCATAACATGACATCTTCAAGTTTCAGTTTGTCTTCGTTGTTGGTGATTTATACTTCGAACGAAGATCAAACCCCCTCAGCCGCTGTTTCGACCACATTCCATTATCAACACGAAGATCAAAGGTGCTGAGGCACTGTGTGGTGGTGGTGGTGGTGGTGGTAGTGGTGTGTGTGTGTATGTTTGTGGGTGGGTGTGTTGCGGTGCAGTTCGAGTGTTTACAGATATATAAGAATGTCTATTTGATTGGGTGTTATAGATAAAGTGATATAGAGGGGCACATCAGATACATACACATATTCATATACTCTTTACTCTTTTTACTCTTTTACTTGTTTCAGTCTTTTGACTGTGGCCATGCTGGAGCACCGCCTTTAGTTGAGCAAATCGACCCCAGGACTTATTCTTTAGAAGCCTAGTACTTATTCTATCGGTTTCTTTTGCCGAACCGCTAAGTGACGGGGACATAAACACACCAGCATCGGTTGTCAAGCGATGTTGGGGGGACAAACACAGACACACAAACATATACACACATACATATATATATATATATA
>NC_068981.1:8657243-8662635 GCF_001194135.2 Octopus bimaculoides | reverse complement strand
TATATATATATATATATATATATATATATGTGTGTGTGTGTGTGTGTGTGTGTGTATGTATGTATGTATACATACGTACATACTGAGATACCCATGTACATACATGCATGCACACATACACACCCAAACAGATCCATATATACGTACATACATCCGTACACACATATGTGCATACATACATGCATGTGTACAGGCACACGCATATACATACATACACGCACATATGACACACACACACACACACACACACACACACACACACACACACACACACACACACACACACACACACACATGCACAGAGGGGAGGCGTCGCGCTCCCTTTTCCGGCTAGTATGTAATGTGAGTTATCAGCATACAATATTTTTTAATCTCTATCCAAGTATAATTACTCACATCTGATTTAAAATAGAAATATCAAGTGTTAATAAGGCGAATTGTTCCAAAAATATCCAAAATATGTATTGGAAGTTTATCAAGATATAACATTTTCCAATCTTTATCCAAGTAGAAATAGTCGCATCGGATTTAAAAATCAAATATCGTGTGTACTCGAACTAATTTTATTAGGTCCATTCCACGAACAATTATTTGAATAACTCATGTCGATATCTCTAATTTATGTCACGGGAATATTGAACTTTAAAATCTATAATGTTTATCATATAAATTGAAAGATATCCTACAGTGTATATCGCCGAAAGGACCGAATGAATGACTTATATCAACGTAATAAGAGTTTTCACTGGTTGTGCGTCTGTATGAAGACCTTTTGTTGTTTAGAAACTTTACTGTTTCTATTTCTTCTGAAAATTACATAAGTTGTGTATAACATCGAATTTTAGGTTTTACATTATAGTAATTCCAGTTCTTCGCGGAGGCCCCCTGCGACCGCAGGGGTTGCAGGGGCATAGCGCCGGTCCTGCTGTAAACAAATTTATGGTTTAGGGTTAGTATTTAGCGAGTATGGTGTTATTGTAAATGTCTACCAAATTTTTATCCAGTCACAATTATGCTTATCAGCAACCAACTTTTGTGTGAAAGTGTTGGTGTGAATGCGCGCGCGACAGGTCCTTACACAGAAATTTTGTTTCAAAAGAGTACTTCTTACATACCTTGCTGTCAATTCACTGGATTAATCCCAACAAAATACTACAAGTTTAGTCAGTGGCTCAGCACCTATGTTTGTGTTCTTCATTTCAAAATAATAAAAACTTTAACATACTCCCAGAATGGGACTTCGTCCATGTGTATCCGCCTGCGTATATGTGCAGGTGTCTGTGTGTTTCGGATTAGCGCGCAAGAAAAACATTTACGGAAATGTTCTCATAAAAATTGTATTAAAATAAGTTATCGTTATATGCCATGTTTGCAATTCTCCTATAAATGATAGCAAAGTGTGTATCAAATGAAATGGAAATCCTGGTTCAGTGACAGATCGATCATGTTAGTAAAGTTTTAACGTTTTTGGTAACATCATATTCTCTCTTCTAATTTAATATTGAATAAGAGAGAAAATGCTACCCTCTCTTTAACAAGAGAAATTTATTTTGTCGGTAAGGACTAATCCCCTTGTTTCATTATCACAATTAAAAAGCGTTTATCTTTACTTTTAAAAAAAGAGGTGGGGTCGTAGACATACGACGGAGAATTATTCAATATCGGCTTTGCTTCTATCAGAATCGTTTACCATTAAAGCGAAAAAGCAAAACCGGCGTATACGAGAGGTATGTAGAACATATTTCTGTTTACTTTCTCTGTTCATTCGCATAAGCTGTAAAAATTGTTGCGCATATGCACACACAAACACAGAAAATTTCCGGATATTTAGCTGTTATTTTTAGCAGTTCATTTTCAATTTTAGACACTGGGATGGGGTGGCGAAGGGTATGTTGCCCGGAAGCTTGAAGAAGACAGTAGAATTGAGACGAAGCGCAGCCTCCCTTGGATACAAGATCACTACATCACATCACACTTTGAAGGCTATGCGTTTGCAATGCAGGAACAGGAGATTGCCACAAAGTACCTGGTGAACAAGAGAGACAGTGACGCTCTTGTAATCCCAAGGTGCAACCGCATGTGAAGGATATGTCATGTTTCTGTGGAAGACATCATGTATGTGATTAGCAGCTGTCCTATAATATCGTTACGGTACTACCTTCTATGCGGCACGATATTGTTGCTAAAACAATTTACAATGCCACCCACAAAAAAAGACTGTCCTGAAATTAAACTTAGAAAATCCCTCTGTTATGGAATACATTCATAAACACCGACTCAAGGAATACTGGTGGAATATTCCCATCAAAACTTCTGTCAAATGTAAACATAACAGGCCGGATATTGTCGATTGGGACAGAGGAGCAAAGGTATGTGCCATCATAGAGGTTAGCTACTCTGTAGATATAAATATTTCTTTGAAAATCAAAGAAAAAGAGGATATCTATGGGTAACTGTTTCGAAACCTCCAGCTTCTATATCTAGATTGTGAATTCATATTCATACCAATAATAATTGGAGCGCAAGGTTTTGTTAGTAAATGCTTAAAGGAGAATCTGGATAAACTGTTGTTTTCAGAAAGAGAAATCGATCAGCTAATTCGTACATTATAAGTGTAATCTGTGAGTGGAACAGTAAAAATATGCGAGACTTTTCTCAAGTTCCAAATGTGAATGTGTCTGTGTTAACTACATCCCAAAGATGGAGCCTTGTATCTTTGTTGGATACCAGCTCCCTCCTCAGTAGAAGATTTATAATGATTAAAAAATAGAAGAGACATACATACATACATACATACATACATACATACATACATACATACATATAATTAAGATTCCGTTGAATTAGGTACTTGAGACACCTTGCTAGGTCGGTATAATCCACATACCCAAACAATATTAATTGAATATTGAATATAAATGCTCCATGCAGGGGTGTTTGAACCTGATATTCCTGCCGTGTGTGCAGACAACACAACCCAGTTGAGTGAAGATATTCGCTCCTGGTAATTTAGACATGTACTTTTTATAAAGGTACCTAATATAGTATTTCCGAAGGTCAGATTCCAAGTTAGATAAATAAGATGAGTAGCAAAAATGTACAGGTATCAATTCATTACAGCCGTTTCAAGCGACTCCTTTATTTCATTAATGAAGCCATTACATCAGTTGAAAGAAACTATTCTCGTCAGATGACCGCAGAAACTTCAAATATAAAAGATACAACCATCTTAATATTTTGAGTTCCTTTATTGATGTGAATATGTTAACGAAATGGTTGTATCCCTTATGTTTGAAGGCTATGCTGTCATCTGACGAGAACAGTTCCTTTCTTGGGATGTAATGTTTCCATTAATCAATAAAAGGAGTCGCTTGAAACGGCCGTAATGAATTGTCAACTGTACATCTTTGTTACTCATTTACACACACATACATACATACATGCATACATACATACATACATACATATATACATACATACATGCATACATACATACATACATACATACATATATACATACATACATACATACATACATATATACGTTTGAAAACCAAAGATAAAGTTAGTAACTGTGGACAACTACCTCGAAACCTCCAGTTTCTTTATATCCAGATTACAAATTCACATTTACACCAATGACAATTGGTGCACTTGGTTTTCTGAGTAAATGCCTAAGAGACTATTTGGATACGCTTGGGTTTTCAGAAAAAGATATCAAAATACAATTTGTAAGGGGAACAGTAAAATATGCAAGACTTTTCTCAAGTTTAGAATGAGACATTGTTTTGTTATCTACAATCCAGCGATGGAGCTTCTTATTTTTGTTCGAAATCAGTTCTTTCCCCAGAGGAAGAATTTAAATGATTAAAAACAGAAGAGAACACGCACGCACACACGCACACACACACACACACACACACACACACACACACACACACACACACACACACACACACACACACACACACACACCACGTCTCGAAAACTATGCTTTGTCATTGCTAGAGCAGGTGTCAATTAGGAAATATCTAACGAACAAATGACACATTGAAAATCTCAACTCTTCAAAATGTAACGGAAAATGTCGATTATCAAAAGCTTCTCCAAGACTCACCAAGGTAACAGTTTCTTTGAGTGGGAAGCAGTGCGTCGAGGTTGTGGCGAAAACAAAACACACCACCATCACTGGGAAAAACTGGAATAAACATAAAAAAACACCGTTGAATATCTATTCATACAGAGCATCATTTGATGAGCCATACCCATTAAATTTTCAACTGCAGAAGTAATACATACATACATACATATATATATCTATACTCTTTACTCACTTTTTACTCTTTTACTTGTTTCAGTCATTTGACTGCGGCCATGCTGGAGCACCGCCTTTAGTCGAGCAAATCGACCCCAGGACTTATTCTTTGTATGCCTAGTACTTATTCTACCGGTCTCTTTTTGCTGAACCGGTAAGTTACGGGGACGTAAGCACACCAGCATCGGTTGTCAAGCGATGTTGGGGGGGGGGGCAAACACAGACACACAAACATATACACACACATACATGCATATATATGTATATATATATATATATATATATATATATATATATATATATATATATATATATATATATATATATATATATGCATATATACGACGGGCTTCTTTCAGTTTCCGTCTACCAAATCCACTCACAAGGCTTTGGTCGGCCCGAGGCTATAGTAGAAGACACTTGCCCAAATATACATCTATGTATATCTTACGAATGTCTACGTATGTATTTGTACATACACACATATGTGTGTATGTGCGTGTGTATGTGCGTGTGTATGTGCGTGCGTGTGTGTGTGTGTGTGTGTGTGTGTGTGTGTGTGTGTGTGTGTGTGTGTGTGTGTGTGTGTGTGTGTGGAGCAGCGCCTTTAGTCGAACAAATCGCCCCCAGGACTTATTCTTTGTAAGCCTAGTACTTGTTCTATCGGTCACTTTTGCCGAACCGCTGGTTACGGGGACGTAAACACACCAACATCGGTTGTCAAGCGATGGTTGGGGGGATAAACACACACATACTCACATATACATACATATATACGACGGGCTTCTTTCAGTTCCCGTCTACCAAATCCACTCACAAGGCTTTGGTCGGCCCGAGGCTATAGTAGAAGACCCTTGCCCAAGTTACCGCGCAGTGGAACTGAACCCGGAACCACGTGGTTGGCAAGCAAGCTACCTACCACACAGCCACTCCTTTTTAAATGGTTATGATGTCTCTTCCGCTATGAAATGATTACATAAGAAATAGAAGTAAAAATACACTGTGGTTAAATGACTTGCAGAGATCATGTGGACAAATTAATTAATTAATTAATTAATTCTGTATAAGAAAATATTG
>NC_068981.1:8652822-8656783 GCF_001194135.2 Octopus bimaculoides | reverse complement strand
TATTCTGTTTATAATTATTTGAAATCCGCCTATGTGGAAGGAGCGGTTTTTTTAAATCAAAGATACAATGCTTCATCGTTAGCATTGTAGGTAACGAAAGCAATGTCACATGATCTTACTGTTCCGCTTTACAGATTGTATTTGTAATGTGTGAGAAAGTTAGCTGATTTCTTTTTCTGAAAACCCTTGCTTATCCAGATGGTCCCTTAGGCATTTACTCAGAATCCCAAGCGCCCAATTATTATTAGTGTGTATGTATGTATGTATGTATGTATGTATATGTGCATATTTGTATATTTTATGTATGTATTCCCATGAATATAGTTACATACCTAGACACGCTCATATATATTTAAATGATAAACTTCTGTAAAGTTTTACAGATTCTTACAGTTCCAGTGATGGATTGGATCTGTAGTCTTCGAATTAGCTTTCTCCTTTCTGGCTTTGAGAAGCTCAATTTCTCAACATTGGTATTTAGGCAGTGTGTTACATATCCCAGGGCCCCAATAATAATGCATGTATGCATGTATGTATGGATGCATGGATGCATGCATGTATGTGTGCGTGTGTGTTTGTGGCGGGGTGGGGAGAATGTTTCCATGGCCGCATAGGTATATCTGCCGGTGAGGACACATACATTCCTACTACAAATACTAAACACACCTGAATATAAACACAGATTTCTACACATACGTGTTTGTGTTTGTCCTTTGTAGACTGGCCGTTGCAAGAGTTACTCTGCTGAATGGATGTCAGTCAGTTTGGTTGAGATTCTCCAGGGGTTGTGGGCTGGCCTCACCTCTGCCCGAATTACGGTAGCACACTTACTAGTTAAACACTTGAGGGATCTGGCGAGTATTTAGGTTTTGTTCAATGGATAAGAACCTGGTGACATAACCTTGAAGAATGGCTTCAATCACCCTGCTTCCTGTCTCTGATGGGTCACGTGTGGGTCACGTGGTTGTCATGTGTGCTGTCAGGAACAGTTGGCATAAATCTCGAGGGAGATTTCACTGCTATTTCTAGTAGGTCGAGTGTTTGTGTAGGAGCTAGCTCATAGACATGTTCTCGTGATGATAGAGGTAACGGTGGTGGTGGTGATAATTACAACGATGGCCAGTCGTTCTAAATAAGTAAATCAATGTGTGTGTGTGTGTGTGTGTGTGTGTGTGTGTGCGCGCGCGTAATTCTACAAATAAATAAATGCTGAAAGAAAAAAAAAACAGGATATCAGAGTCGTAGAAAAGGGTAGAAATAATTTCAATGCGAACATTTATGTTAACGTACATCTATCTATCTATCTATCTATCTATCTATCTATATATATATATATATATATATATATATATTCATACACACAAATAAATATATATAATTATATATGCATGTATGTAAATATTAAGTATATATGCGTGTGCGTGTATATATATATATATATATATATACATATATATACACACACGTACACACATACATATATATAAGAATCCGTATATAAATGCACATACATACACATATTCCTCCCCCTCCCTTTCTTTGGCAAGTAAATCTAAATGTCAAAATCTAGTCATGTGATGTAATTACAAATGAAGACCTAAATTCCTCAACCGGATGGTAATGTCTGTTGATGGCACTAATGTATCTGTGATTCCATACAATCACCTTTATAACCCTCGGCTCATAGTTTCTCCTACCATACACACACACACGCACACACACACACACATACACAAAGCCAAGATAACTCTATTACAAATTTATTTAATTACACGACAACAAATCGGAAATAAAATACATGATTGTGGCTATTGTATTTATGTTTTTTATTATTTGAAATGTTAAGTTATGGGTTCGAATAGAGCTGCAGTAGTTAAAGTTGACTGCTACACTCGGTCTCAGACGAAGCCATATGCCAAACAAATCTCCGAAATTATGGTGTAAAAGTACTTCGGCCCAGTATTTTTGAAATCGTATGAAATATTGATTTCAAATTTTGGCACAAGGCCAGAAACTTCGAGTCGATTATACCAACTCTAATGCTCAACTTGTACTTATTTCATCGATTCCGAAAGGATTAAAGGTAAAGTCGACCTCGGCGGCATTTGAACTCAGAACGTAAAGACGGGCAAAATTCAGCTCAGCATGTTGTCCGGCCTGCTAACGATTCTGCCAGCTCACCGCCTTAGAATCGCATGAAATATTAGCAAGAAGTGAGTCATTCTTGGTGTGTTCGTTTCTATCTTGTATGGTGTTATCCGCTTCAGTTTTGAACAATTTATTGGGGGTCTTTATTGTTGTTGTTGTTGTTTAGCAGAAACAATTAGGAGTGATACCAAATGTTCCCTGAACTAATCTTAGCCCTATTCACCAATCGCGCAGGTTTTATCGACGCCACATGGCAGCAAATTCTCTTTTTTTATGTCTCTAGCTTTATGTTTTTAATTTTAGTTTACATTTACATAAGACCGCTGTGTATATTACATCCTTTCTTACACATAAACATAGGTTCACGTATTCGCTCATTTCCATTGCTGACGAAGTTTATGTGGGCAAAAATTAAACAAATCATAACAGGAAACTATTTAAAAGCTATCGTCTGGTCATTGGTCCACAAATATATTAAATCTGAACATTTGTGAGAAAAAATTGCGTGGACTATACAGAACACCTCTGATAGGTTGCGAATTAACTATTGCAGTTTCCTGACATGGAAAAGAGTTCTTCCATAGATCAGTTAAGTATCCCAAAAGTTGGTACCAGTTCTTCAGATACTTTGTGGTATATTGCCATGTTGCACAATGAGACATCCGACCGTCATCTTCTTTGTTTAAAGTCTGATATAATATTCATTGGTAACATTACTTTAGAAGACCTTTGTATGATGCGCTGAAGGCAATATTGTGGTAAAATAATTAATGCAAACGGTTCGGAACCTGGAAAGTGTTTATCACACATCAATTATCATGTAAATAGTGAACAAGGCAAGCATTATGGGTTTGAACAGAACAACAAAAACTTACATTGGAATAACGGGAAATACCTTCAAAGAAGGACATAGACAGCATCTGACTTCGTTCAGAGATAAAAATAAGACATACAGCATCTTTATCCAGTATGGTATTGAGTCTTAAAGAGAGGAACGTGAGCAACCCCCATATAAACTGGATCATTTAGCTAAAGCCAGCAAATACAGGGGACGGGGCAGCAAATGAGAACCCAGTATTTCTGGAAAACTAGACATCATAGCATCAACTGTGAACGTTATGAATACTAGAGAGAAAACCTTTTCCTCGAGCATGCAAAAGCAACAACTCATACTTCGAAATTTGAAGTATGACTCCTCCACCAACCACTTTACCACCCCGCCAACCTGTATATATATATTTTCGCTGAACATCAATTACGTACATAAAAGATGCATGCCCTCTTGGACTTATGCTGGATTCCCTCATGTGCATTGCACATATTCACGATATTACAATTCACAAAATACATATATATATACACAAACTTATGAGTCCACAACCCCATGAAATTAATAACCCATGAGCCAAGCTTGGCGTCAAAACCTGTGAAATTGCACGATTATGTGCATATATTCAAACACAAACAAGATGCATCATGCAAGTGTCAGTCTGTACATGTGTGTGTGTATGTGTTTGTGCATATGTGCGGGTTTGGTGCGTGTATGTATGTGAATGCTTGTGTATGCGTGTATTTATAGATATATGCGTGAGTTGGGAGTATCGCTGTCTGGGAGATATCTTATGGTAGTGGAATAGTATTTAACTGCTATTTCTAAATTTCGGTATGTGGTGAAGCAGTTTTGCTGAACCCTAATTATAATTATGCTTCTAATTATAAAATTCTTGTATCTCTATCTATCTATCTATCTATCTATCTATCTATCTATCTGTGTATTAATTTCTCCCTCTCTCTCTCTCTCTCTCTCTCTCTC
>NC_068981.1:8647961-8652527 GCF_001194135.2 Octopus bimaculoides | reverse complement strand
GTCTACATATGTATTTGTACATACACGCATATGTGTGTGTGTGCGTGTGTGTGTGTGTGTGTTATCGCCCAACAGGTACCCGGATCTCAGTTCTGCCATCGACTTCAATGACGTCAACACAAGGATGTAGAAAACGAATCGGAAACGCCAGCAAGTAGTTTCATTGTCATTTTATCCTATTAACGCTTCCGATCCTGTATCGGTTTCCCCGCCACCACCATTGCCACCACCACCCTTACAAACACCAACATCACAACCATCACCATCACCATCACCAACAACTGCTGCTACTACTTATGCTCTCAAAACCGTTATCATCACCAATAAAACTACTACAACAACTACTACTACTACTACTACTACTACTACTACTACTACTACTACTACTACTTCAGCAGTTAATAGAAAATCGCATACACACACACACATGGACAGACAGACAGACACATGGACACTCATACACGTATATATGCACACAATCACACGTAAATACACACACTCACATGCACACAGAAACACCCACCCACCCACACACACACACGCACACACACACGCACACAGATGTTAATAGAAGACGAATAAAAGATGAACTCTGTTTTAGCGTTCGCTAAAAGACTGTGGTCGGCCTATTAATTCTTTACGTAACACTTCAATGGCTATATCCAGGCAATATTGTATGAGGCAGGGAAACCTAACGGAAATTAGCCAGAAATTATCAAAGATATTAAACTCTGAATATCAACTATAAACCGTCGGTGGGAAAGAGTATTTTCGTCAGAATTTCCGAGATGAGAAATTACATTTATTAAACCCCGATATAATCAGACTTACGTCCTCGCCTTCGTTGTTAGAGTCACACCATTTCGGCCGTTGGACCTTCCAGCCTTCTTCAGAAATTATTATTATTATTATTATTATTATTATTATTATTATTATTATTATTATTATTATTATTATTATTATTATACCCTGATATACTCAGAGTAGGGTGTTCATTTTTTTTGCTATAGTAGCAAGTTATGTTCGCTCCGGTCTCAGCTAGTTTTCCTATTCGCCTAAAATTGACTCCAACCTTTTATTAAATCCACCGGATTAGATTGTTTTTCATTCTGTTGTTGACTTCTTCCCTCGCCTTAATACAAACATCCCTTGGCAACCTTTAATCCGGGAACAACGTTTATGCTTACACCCATAAAAAGTTAGGTTTAAAGCTTTTTACTTATACCTCGGGGCTGTGATGGAATAGTGAATAAGTGTGAACTGTAAAATATTGTTTAACACGTGGGTGTGATTTCAATTTCAAGGAAAGAGTGATCTCGAAGATCATCGTTAAATCATTATTTTCTAAAATCATCATCACCGTCAGATGCAGCAGAAGCAGCAGTAGCAGCAGAAGCAGCAGTAGCAGCAGCAGCACTAAGACTGAGAATTCAAATTAATCAAAAACCGAATTAAATATAAGCAATTACCGCCTCTAACTTTGAGGACACTCTTCCTCCTTCGCATACTAATTAATGAAAAAAATTGATGCTTACGTTAAATACTCTTCGTGAAGATCATCGTAATACTTCATACAGATACCTCATGGAAAGAGAAATTAGCATGATACAAAGATTAACGGTTCAAACTCATACTGCTTGTATTGCACATACAGAATTTTTATTCGTCCGGCAGCTAATAATAACATCAGTGAATTTTCAATTAGTTTTCGTATATCAGTGACGACAAATAATATTCTTAGAGTACCATTGCCAGTAGGTACTTGCTACTGACGAGAGCTCAAAGATATAGAAATGTGTATCCGGCAATGCCACCAACACTTATGCACAATTTTTGCATGCTGCTGATATATTTTATGTTATTTAATGCAGTACGTCCATACATTTTTTTAATACAGTCTCTAAAGAGAACACACTGAACATTTTTTTAGACCCGTTAATATAGAGTCTTGCTCTCCTAATGTTAAATCGTATATCAATAAGCAACGAAGTCTGCCCCACATGCACATGTAGAGACAAGTCTAAATGTCCTCTAGGACAGAAGTGCGATATATCTTCTGTTGTTTATGAAACACAGGTTTCAACGAACTGCGACAATGGTTGTACAGCTATCAAACGTTATATCGGAGCCGTGGAAGGAAAATTTAAGTCTAGATATAACAACCGTCTTTCGTATTTTATGTCCTGTGATAAGAAATAATCAACAACACTTTCGGAATTAATCAGAAACTTAAAGACAAAGGAACCAATTACAATATCAAATGTAAAATGCTCTCTAAATCCAGATCCTATATTAACGAGTCTAAAAAATGTTCAGTGTGTTCACTTGAAAAACTGTGTCTGTTAATACACTTGAGAACCTATAACAAATACATAAATTCGAGGAATGAGATTTTTTCTTTATGTCCATATTTCAAGAAATACATCTTTTGCTAGAATTTGAAAGTAGACCACTGGACACTTAGTAAACCGTTAATATCTGGCTTATGTCTGCTTGACATTGAATTATTGCAATATTGGTTACCTCCTTTGTACTTTTTTCTTTTTGTTTTCTCCTTTACAAGTGTCTCTTGTTTAAACATTATCTGCTCAAAAGCTACACCGAAAATTGTTCCCGGCTGCATGTGAAATTGGCCGTACTTTGTGAGCGTCTTCCGACTCTGTCAACCTAATAAAACTTCTTACACACATTCATACACACACACACACACACACACAGAGGGAAACTTACTCACATTCAGCATGTACGATATACATATACAGAGAAAGAGTGAGAGAGGGTGTGGTAAAGTAGGACCTTTGCTGTTGCTGCCACAGATTTCAAACGATCTTGTTTTCAGTTTGATAAACAGCAGAATAAATTATTTCGACCAGGAAACCCTGGGTAGCTGTATTTATAAGATTTGTGTGTGTGTTTTTTGTTTTAATTTTAAGATTATCTTTACACATTTAGCTAATCGAGTACTCTTCTAGTTGTTGAAGCATTACCACATAATATATGTAGGCGCAGGAATGGCTGTGTGGTAAGTAGCTTGCTTACCAACCACATGGCTCCGGGTTAATTCCCACTGCGTGGCACCTTAGGCGAATGTCTTCTATTATAGCCTCGGGCCGACCAAAGCCTTGTGAACGGATTAGAGAGACGGAAACTGAAAGAAGCCTATCGTATGTGTGTGTGTGTGTGTGTGTGTGTTTGTGTGTCTGTGTTTGTCTCCCCAACATCGCTTGACAACCGATGCTGGTGCGTTTATATATATATATATATATATATATATATATGCAATAATTATCGTGAATTAGAACATGGAGACTTCTTCATCCTCAAGATTAATTTCCTCTTATTTTATAATTACATATAGCATATTTTTATGGTTATTACGACCTACACGTGTTTCCACTGCACAAAGTAGAGGCAATTGCACATGCAACTGGGTATGATTTTCAGCGCAGCTTTAGCTATAGCACGGAGTGGGAAATAATCAGTACAGCTAAACCATATCGTACTGGTGAAGGCAGCTGTAAGTTATGTATAGAGGAAATCTACCAAATATTCACATACAGACACAAATTACTTAATATCAGGATTGAACGAGCCTTACGATGCCTGCATAAGCATACCAAAACATTTAAGAAATTTAAGGAACGTTCTAGATAACTCAATGTCCCACACACAGGTGAATAGAAAAGTATATCATAAACTAAAAAAAAAATAATGGCACTCCATAACCCACCTAGCATATGTTCTATCCACTTTATACTACCGAATATAAACAACACAGACAGTGAATATATGAATAACTAAAAATATTACATGACAAGCAATATACTAGAATATAAGGTTCTCAAGCACCCAACTACTACAAAACACAAACAGGCGTGCCAAAATAGTAATGCCAACCTTGACCTAGTTAGATAGAACACTGACACTGGACAGCAACGGGTGTGAAACGGGTCAACCGCAGAAGCTTACAAGCAGATCAGATTTCAGTTTAAAAACAACCTCCACCTACCCGTCACTGAACCCTAACTAACAAACAACTAACTGTACTCAGTTCGCTTTGCAACTGGCCAAATGGACACACCCTAGAGAAGCTATACCGAAAATTGTTCCCGGTTGCATGTGAAATTGCCCGTACTTTGTGAGCGTCTTTCGACTCTGGTACCCTAATAAAACTTCGTACACACATTCATACACACACATACACACACACACACACGCACATACACAGAGGGAAACTTACATTCAGCATGTACGATATACATATACAGAGAAAGAGTGAGAGAGGGTGTGGTAAAGTGGGACCTTTGCTGTTGCTGCCACAGATTTCGATTTTTAAAATTAAGGGAAAATTTTCAAATTTGGCACATTGGAGTACTTTTTGCACTGAATCCGATTTTGCGTTTCATTTATTCAGAAAACGTTTAGAAAAATATTACAGTTTGATCATTTTCACTCAATCGGAAAACAGGGTACGGAAGCTATTCATTTTCTGCGCGATAGATATCTTGCACAAAATGAAAGTAAATTACAACAAAGAAGTTTTAAATAAAATGAAAGTCATATCAA
>NC_068981.1:8644208-8647627 GCF_001194135.2 Octopus bimaculoides | reverse complement strand
TATATATATATACAACACAAGGTATAAATAATGGTCATTAAAATATGTAATGATCATTATTTATCGCTTGTCTTGTATATCAGTGTGTAAAAACCAGTTTCACTGGATCTCGACCACGGATTTACAATCTGGATTACGATGGAGCAGAATCTGAAACCCTACCATAAGAATACTTGGAGTTCTTTACTAATCTAAACAATGTTGTTAACCTGGAGTGTCAACAGAAAGCTTATGAAGTATTCTGTTCGGATTGATAATCCCTCACTAATAGCTCACTTATATTAACAAAGGTTCCTGTCATCCAGCCATAGTTTTCAAGAACCTGATAAAGGGCGTCAGCAGAAGAATCTCGAGCCTGTCTTGAAACAAAGAGATTTGTACTATAACGAGGCTCTGGCAGCCAGCGGTTTCAAGGATAGAATTAGTTACACGCCAGACTCTAACCCCTCGAAGAGAAGACGTCACCGGAAAGTGTTGTGGTTCACACCGCCCTTCTCTTGTTAAAACCCAAGTAGGTAAGATTTTTCTTAGCTTAATAAATAAACACTTCCCACGTACAAATAAATTTAAACAAAATATTCAATAGGCATACCTTGAGAATTTCCTTTAGCTGTGCACCCAGTGTGAAAAAAATGTGCGAAAAGTACGTGGAAGCAACTGCAGGCCCCTTCAGAACCTGCTCTAACTACCACAAGTTCTTCTTCAACATCCCGGAGAGACGTGACACCATAACTCTGGCCAAGCACATTTGGTCTTTTAAAGAAAGCGCCACCAAGTACAGCATAAAGTGGAAAATCCTACGAAAATGGAAACTGTATAGGAAGTGCAAGTTATACCTGGCTGAGAAAAGAGTTTGGCCAGAGCATACATTAACGCACCCACAAACAAACACGCACGCCTCAACACGGTGAACACCTACCCAATAGACTGTTACCCTCCACCCCCAAATAAACACACACATTGTACCCCTACATACTCCATACCTTCAGCTATTGTTGGTTAACGTTTCTTACAGTTCATTATATCAAATACCAGCATCCAATTACACTACTGATATTATACTTTAATTTTTGCTGACCCTAATTAGTTTAATCTCTGTTAATTCTCCACACTCATGCTATAACGGCTTAAACGGATTATTGTTTCTTCGACCATTCATTTTCGGTTTATTCCACTTCTCGAACAATATATTTTTATGATTATTATAATTTATAATTTATTTATAATTTATAATTTTCATATCTCACTTGTTTCTTTATAATTTTTTACTTAATTAAAAAATTTTTTTTTTGATTTCTTAAGTTTCAAACGTAATATATTATATATTCAACCCTAATCCCGGTTTGACCTCACGCCTTTTACACTCCTCCACTTAATAAAGATTTAGCAACGAACTGCTTAACTAATATCTATTTTAATTTATTTTATTTTTGCTGATTCTAAACACTTAATCTCAATTTTTTTAATTTTGTACTTTTAAAAACTTTTTAAACGTGATATTTACCCCAATCACTTTCATCCTTAGTCTCTTTCACAAGGTTGTTATTTATGTATCACTAGCTAAGTATTAATTTTCAATCTATACATCTTATCTATTTATTCTTAGTTTCTATATTTGGTATCTCTATATTTTCTCTATTTTTTCTTTTTTTCTTTTATACATCTTCAATTCACCCAAGCCATATTTGTTCAAACTAGAATAGTTTATAATTTTCTTGGCTGCTTTTCAATTAAACTCTAAATTCTTAAAGTAAAGGCTATTTGCCAACCTAATGTGGCAGTCCTGGATGGGACGAATGTCACTGTTGCTTAGCCTCAGGAAACGTCGTTTCCAGCTGGCTATACGACACAATATTTGTGTCCTTATATTTTCGAACAGGGGAGCTCAGCACCCCCATACAGCACAAAGCAACATCTGTGGACCGGTTTCTGGGTTATTGCCCTTTATCAGCACAGAGTAGCTGCTCGTCTAGACGGCGCTGCTGAATTCCCGTTCGAAAATATATAATTTTCAAAGTGACACACAGTTACTGATCTAATAAACAGAAACGGTCCATAGAAGTTGCTTTGTGCTGGATGGGGGTATTGAGCTCTCTGTCCGAAAATATAAGGACACAGATATTGTGTTGTATAGCCAGCTGGAAACGATGTTTCCTGAGGCTAAACAACAGTAACAATCGTCCTTTCCAGAACAGCCACATGATGTTGGCAAATAGCCTTTACTTTAAAGAACTGTTACCGAATATCTCTCTTTGAGAGATTTAGAAATAATGTTTCTATTTCTAAATTCTTAGTTTCTGCTTTAACTCTTTAGGGTCTATTAAATTTCTCCATTTTTTTCCATTTTGGCATCTCTTTTCCCTTGCTTACACCTTCTAAGGTCACAAAGTAGGTCTGCTAACGAGGAGGTGATTTATTCCTACAACTTACCACACTGCTCCGCCACTACAAACATCAAAAGTATTCTCATTATTATTATTATTATTTTGACTTGTCAGAATTATCAGTTTAATCGTTCCCCCCCACCTCTCGTCTGCTTAACGTTGTCGCTGATGAATGTCGTCTAGTGTTCAAATAAAATTTCACTCATCAAACGAAATTTGGTACCAGTGGCATCGCTGTACTGACCAACCACGAAAAATCCAGACAAAGCGATTTGCTCTCTATGGCCCTACCTAATTTATTAATCTTCTTCTTCTTCTTCTTCTTCTTCTTCTCCTTCTTCTTCTTCTTCTTCTTCTTCTTCTTCTTCTTCTTCTTCTTCTTCTACCCCCTCCGTCATGATCTCTACGCTGATTACTCATCCCCAAAAACACACTTTTATATACTTTTTGTTTCCTCCCAATATAAGCAAAAAGAAAAGAAAAGAAATGAAAGAACAACGCAAAGCAATGTCTGGAAGACGCGTGATGTGACAGCGCACCTTTGATACAAGTCTGGTGAAGTGCCACGCTAATGTCTAAAACCGCAAACATTGCATACATTTTCTCTTCGAATGTTTGCGCTAAGAAGTGTTGCAAACAGATTTGATGCAAAAACAATTGTAAGAAATCATTAAAGATGTGTTAAAGGATTTCTTTGTCTTGTTGTTATCTGGATTTTATATATATATATATAGGCGGTGGTCAGTCCAACACTCAGCCCTGTGCAAGGACAATCCGAACACAGACAGGTGTTGCGAAGAGTGACCAGTAAAGCGGAAATGGCGCGAGACCGGGGTGTCATTGCCGAGTCGGATGTCTCGGAGGTGTTCCGCGAACCGGCCAGCCAAACGGCGTTCCGTTTGCCCGATGTATAGAGAAGGGCAGAGAGAGAAGGAGATGCAATAGATGACATTGGTATAAGTGCAGGTGAAGGAGTCGGTGATATGATAGGGTCGATGATGGGTGCCGGTGAGGAGGGTGGTGTTGGAGAGGTAA
>NC_068981.1:8639742-8643779 GCF_001194135.2 Octopus bimaculoides | reverse complement strand
GGTGGGGTGGTAGGTGAGGGGAAACGGGAGGCGGAAGACAGTGGGGTGGGTTCGGGGGAAGAGAGCAGATGCACGGTCCACGGAACGTGCTCTGGCAAGGGCGGTGTGGATAGTGGTGAGGAGATATCCACGTAGGATGAAGTGGCGAGCTATGAATTGAGACTGAGTCTCAAAGTCATGGTCGTCACTACAGAGCCTGCGTAGACGGAAGAATTGGGAATAGGGGATGGAAAGCTTGGTGTGTTTAGAGTGGGAGGTGGAGTAGTTGAGGTATGAGTGTGAGTCTGTTTGTAATGGATGGAGGTGGTGAGAGTAGAGTGATGAATGCTGACCGAAATGTCAAGAAAGGAGACAGAGGTGTCAGAGATAGTGCAGGAAAAGTGGAGGGCAGAATGGAAAGACTTGACAAAAGAGAGGAAGGAGTCTAGATGTTCGCGGGAGAGTGAGGTCGCACCGATACAGTCATCAATATAACGGCCGTATAGTTCGGGAGTGGGACCAGTGAAACTTGAAAATATTTGGGCCTCAAAGTAGCCAACGAACAGGTTCGCATAGTTGGGGCCCATTCTCATTCCCAAGGCCACTCCCAAGAGCAGGCTGGTAGAATTCACCAGCGAACGAGAAGCAGTTGAGTGAGAGGACAAGTTCGGCCAGACGTACGAGTGTGGATGTGTCGGGTTGGGGGTTGGGTCGAAGGTCAAGGAAATGTTGGAGTGCACGCAGTCCCTCGTGGTGAGGGATCACCGTGTAAAGGCTCTGGATGTCGAGAGTGAAGAGAAGTTTAGAGGGGTCAGGAGGGAAGGAGAAAGAGTTGAACAAACGAAGTGCGTGGTTGGTGTCATGGATATATAAATGTGTGTGTGTGTGTGTGTGTGTGTGTGTGTGTATGTGTGTGTGTGTGTGTGTGTTTAAATTAGAATTAAATCCAAACCCAAAACAGCACAAATGAAAGATAATCAACGAAAGATGTACGTTGACTGGGATTGAACGTACATGTTTTGGTTGTTACTTGCATCACCTTTCGACAACATAAACCCTACACATACTCACAGATTCTACCTTCACAATCAGTCATTGTCAAATTTCTGAGAGGACGTTTGCTTTTAGATATTTATGTCAAACCATTCTCTTATAAATTAATCAACAGATTAAAAACCAAGTATATATAAAAATTACACATAGACATGTTTTGAATTTTATTTTCCTGTTTGCATCTCTAAATCTATGTCAAATTTCTCTAAATTTCCATCTATTTCACACCTTCGGTATTAATACTATAATAATAGTAGTATTTACGGAGATGTACTTGCATAGCAAGTGACCTGATCTGAGATCGTGTGCTGAAACAAAAACAATTGCAGCATGGAAGGTGTTTATAAGCCACTTAAAAACACAAAAACCATTAGATTCACTTCAACATTTAAATTTAATTTGTCAAAATATTTTCGTCGCTTTGAAACCTCGACCTGTCCACTGACAAAATTCCGTGCAGCACAAAAATATTTTGGCAAATTAAACTTAAATGTTGAAGTGAATCTAACGGTTTTTGTGTTTTTAAATGGCGTATAAGCACCTTCCGCGCCGCAATTGTTATAGTAGTATTATATATTATATAGATTACTATTGTATAACATTATACTATTATATATTATTCTACAATTCCTTTATTCTAAATCTCAACGACTTTATTTTGAAACTTTATTTAATTTTTGTAGTAGAAGACCTGGGGATAAAACATTTACACGTAGCAAGGCAGACAGAAACTCTATCTGGAGTGGAAGCCAAAGGTATTTAAATGCTTCAACATTTTTATAAGAGTTGATCCTCTTTTCGAATGTGTGTGCATGTATGCATATGTGCATGTATGCATATGTGCATGTATGCCTGCATTCATGAATGCATGTATGCATGTAAGCATGCATACTATAAGAGTCAGCAAGAAACACTGGAGATATATAACAGAATTATTTGCCCTTAATTACGGGAATTAACAAAATTGTTTGCCCTTGGTATTACTCATTAAGTGGATTATCTGCTCTTGGTTTCACCAAAAAGCATGACTGTTGTTGATTTCAATAAATAAAATACTTGTGAAATAACAGCATGATAATAATATATTGCATCTCTCAGGGACAAGCCACTTAAGACACAGCTTAACTTGATCAACCCCAGTACATACCAAGTACTTATTTAATCAACTGCAGTGGGGTTTGAACTCAGAGTATGAATATTTGAAACTAAAACCTACACGGCATTAAAATCTATCGTTTCACTTCTACTGCTAAACACTGACTATATAATAATAATAATAATAATAATAATAATAATAATAATAATAAATAATAATAATAAACGGGCTGATTACTACCTAGCTCAGATACCAGGAAACCCCAAAATGGCTGAAGTTCAAAAGATAGTGCTCATGGGAACTGCCCATATCCTACGTAAAATACTGTCTATGTGATCTCAAATTTTAAAGCAAACACATAATTTTCTTATGGTTTCTTAAACATTCACTTGAACAAAACTGTACAAATCCAAATATATGGTACCCTATGCATAACACCTACATGAACTTCTAACTTGTTGTCTCTTGAGGTCTCTGGGTGAGACTTGGATCCAACTTGTACAAATGCAAAACAAAAGTCAAACATAAAATAATAATAATAAAAATAATAATAATGATAATAATAATAGAAATTAGGAGGGGCATCTTCCAAGGAGACTGCCTGTCCCCACTGATCTTTGTACTGTGCTTGATACCACTAACACTGATTCTGAGGAAAGCCAAAGCTGGGAATGTATTCAAAAGCCGCCAACAAAAAGTCAACCATTTGTTATTCATGGATGATTTCAAACTTTATGGTAAAGATGAATCCCAAGTCAATTCCCTCGTTGATACGGTGTATAACTTTCAGTGCTGATATCAGAATAGAGTTCAGACTAAAAATGTGTGGTGTGTTAGTCTTGAAGAGAGGCAAAATCATCAAATGTATGGACGGACTAACGATACCGTCGGGGGAGGTTATGAAGCAGATAGAAGAGACGAGCTATAGGTACTTGGGGATTTTGGAAATGGATAAATTGATGGAGAAAGAAATGACAGAAAAATTTAAGGTGGAGTACTTGCGCAGACTGAGACTGATCCTTAAGTAGAAATTAAACGGACGGAATAAGATCGAAGCTATCAACACTTAGACGGTTTCACTCCTTAGATACGGAGCAGGGGTAATCGCATGGACACTAGACGAACTAAACAGCTTAGACAGAATGACAAGGAAGTTGCTAACTAGATATGGGTCACTCCACCCAAATACTGATACAGACAGACTGTGTGTACCAAGAAAAAGAGGGGGAAGAGAATGCTGTTTTAACTGATATTCTTTTCTTCTCTAGGCACAAAGCCCGAAAGTTTTGGAGAGGGGGCCAGTCGATTAGGTCGACCCTAGTACGCAACTGGTAATTAATTTATCGATCCCGAAAGGATGAAAGGCAAGTTGACCTCGGCGGAATTTGAACTCAGAACGTGCTATTTTAACTGATATTGACTCACACCGACTTTTTATTCAGCCTGCTAGCCAATTGCATCATCAGTGATTTTTTATTTGCTGTTTACAGCATCAGGAGCAGCTAATTTTGTTTTGGCAACCAGTTGTCAGTGGATTCTTGCTATTGACAAAGGCCAAAGAGGCAGAAATGTGCATTTAGGAATGTTATCACCACAGTTGCACAATTTTCCTGTTCTACTGTGTTACTTTTAGCATTGTACCTCTATAAGAGACGTTATCTCAGAATTCACACTGTAGCCAATTCAATGTATTCGCTTTAGGAATGAAAAATTCTCATCACAGCATGAAATTGCAGCATTATGGCTAACTTCTTAGTCATGATTAGCAGAAACGAAACCGATCGACTGTTTATTTTATTTCATAAAAATATTATTTGTCCAGCAAAAAATTTCCATTCAGTTTCCTTTTTATATTTTTCACTGCAATTCGCCACGTGGACACACTTTTTTTCATCAAACCTTTATATAT
>NC_068981.1:8634927-8638119 GCF_001194135.2 Octopus bimaculoides | reverse complement strand
TATATAATATAATATACAATATATAATATAAAATAAAAATGGATGGTACTATGAAATAAAGTATTGAATGTCTTATTGAATATATGGAATATGTCTTATTGAATAGATGAAATATTGAGTGTTCAATATAAAGGATTAAATATATAAAGGCGAATACGTATTTTCTATACCTTGTGGTATTTCATCATGGCCGGTAGAGAGAGAGAGAGAGAGAGAGAGAGAGAGAGAGAGATTGGGCCTATGCATTGGGAACAATGGTGGCGAGTATAAATAGCACAAAGGAGTTGAAGGAGATATTTAGAGATAGCAAGTGATGTTGAGAGGAAACTGGAGGAGCGTGTAGTGGGTGATGAGGTTGGGAAGATGGTTGTGGGAGAGTTTTGCCAGTGACAAATTAATATGTTTGTGTGTGTGAGGCGAAGGTGCAGATATGACCGTGAAGGACATGCCTAAATGTATGGATGGCCACATTTTAACATAGCTTGATATGTCTTTTCAAGTACAGCAGATCGCCAGAAGTCTCGGTCATGTGTCATCTCAGTGAGGTTCAATATCTGATGATCCTTTCTCATAACTTGTGTGTGTGTGTGTGTGTGTGTGTGTGTGTGTGGGTGTGTGTGTGTGTGTGCGTGTGCATGTATTTATAGATAGATACATACATATGTAAATATGTATGTAGGTATGTATATATGCATGTATATCTATATATTTATACAACTGTCTATCGATCAATCTGTGTCTCTATACACACACACACACACACACACACACACACACACACACACACACACACACACACACACACACACACACACACACACACATACACACACATATGTGTGCGTGCATAAACCATCTAACATTATGAAAACGATCAGATGACAAGCAAAAGCAAAAATTACCCAATTGACATCCATTTAACCTAGTTTATGATTACATCCCATTAAACTAGTGTTTACTAAACTAATTATGTGTAGTTTGATGATAAGTTGATCATTAACGATAACCATCTTAATTAGGCAAATGTTCAAACTGTGGCTGTTTGAGGTTTGAGTAACAAGTTCCTGGTATTTGTCATCATCAGTGCAGTGTCATTATATCAATTATACCAACCTCACCACCATCATCATTTATGGTCACTGACTCTCTTCCTTTTGGCTTCTAATCATAAGTTTGTGGGTTCAATTAATTCCAGGGCCAGACAGATTAATGGGTTGTTGAGCCAGACACTTCATTTCCCATTGCCTCAGTCTACTTAGCTGTGAGAGGTACCAGTCATAACTCTCTCCAGCAGTCTCCTCTTGGATGCTCCACTGAGTCAAAGGATGAGGAGTGCCATGGTGTCTTTGCTAGTGATTTCATATCGAAAATATTTAATGAAACTATGCTACAACACAGCACTAACGACAGCGGCGTCTATCAACCATTTCTACTGGTGTCATTGTGTTAGACCTACTAAATCTACTATATTAAGTGAAGGCCTGTGGCTTAGTGGTTAGGGTGTTCAGCTCAGAGTAATAAGGCCATGAGTTCGATTCCTGCTGGTGGTGCATTGTGTGCTTGAGCAAGACACTTTATTTCACGTTGCTCCAGTCCATTCCCATGTGTTTTTAAGGGTCTACCGTGTTACATCCCGAGTCATGCTGAATCCTTGTGTTAAGGGTAGATGTATCCGTGGCGTGCACAACCATTTGCATGGCAATTTCACGAGCAGGCCGTTCCATTGACCAGATCAACTGGAACCCTTATCGTCGGAATTGACAGAGAACCAGTTTTATATAAAACAACAGTTTTACATGTATTAAAAGTGGTGCGATTATAAGTGTGACTAATCTCTGCATACGCTCTTATTTCATGATAACAGCTTTCACTCGGTATAGCTAATAATGAGCAATTCCTTGCTGTGTGTATGTGTGTGTGTGTGTGTGTGTGCGTGTGTGTGTGACAGATTAAAAGATGAATATATAACGTTTCCTTCTAGAGCTATGCAGGAGTCATAAGGGCCGGTTTCCCAGTTTCCATGGTGTATATATTCCCCTCCTGGACGGGACACCAGTCCGTCGCAGGGTTACTCCTTTTTGTCAGTTGAGTGGACTGGGGCAACGTGAAATGAAGTGTTTAACTGCATAACTGATCCAGGAATCGAAACCACTATAAAAAGCTAAACTTAATTCATCCATACCTTAAAGTAAATTATGTTAATAGTTATTCGAATTCATTCCCACTGCATTACGCGAAAGTACATTTGTATGCGTGTAGGCATCTCGAGAGTCTTTCAGAAACTCTGTTAATGATCTTCTCTTTGATCCACAGAACAGACAGATGATATTGAATGGTTTCGCATGCCTTACTATGAACCAAGGTATGTTGTACTTAATTTTACCTCCCTCCAGTCGCCATACAAAATCGACCAAGGATGTTGAATGTCTCTTATTGATTCTTTTGAAGCTGGAAACATGGTTGCGATAAAGATTCTTAGATGAATCAGCCGTCTACACAATGTAAACATACGGCCCTCCCCTTGTGTGCATTGTACATTTATATACAATATTTGTACTCATACAGAGGTTCATCAGTGGGCATTTTGATTTTTCGCTGCATGAGCATTTATCATATTTATTTGTATAAACGGCAGTTCTGACTTCATTTTCCGATGTTGTTACCATGTTAGCTACATCATAAGTATTTCTACTATTATAATTTGACCGTAATTGGTGTTTTTCATTGCGGTTTACACCTCATTTGTTGGTATTTAGATGCGTTTATTCGCTAGATCCAGTAGATGGGTTATTGAACAGTTGTTGAATTTTACTGCCATATATACGAATATATACGTGAAAGTATGTGGCCTGATGATTAGAGTATTGTATTCACGATTGCTAGATCGTGAGTTCGATTCCCAGGTTGAGAGGAATATTGTGTTCTTGAGCAAAACATTTTGTTTCACATTGCTCCAGTCCACTCAGCTGTAAATGGGTCACCTGCAAAGAAATAGTCTTCCAATCAAGGAAGAATGTTGGCCTCCTCGCCCGGCCACTGGGGTGGCATCCTTCAAAGGTTAAAAACAATGTAAAGCACATTGTGGTCAGCAATGTATAACCTCGTCCAACAGATTGCTTAATAGTGTGTGCGTATATATATATATACATACACACACTTATATATGTTTGTATGTAGAGAAAGATGTATATA
>NC_068981.1:8630682-8634917 GCF_001194135.2 Octopus bimaculoides | reverse complement strand
TAAAAACAATGTAAAGCACATTGTGGTCAGCAATGTATAACCTCGTCCAACAGATTGCTTAATAGTGTGTGCGTATATATATATATACATATACATATGTATATAACGTATAAACATCTGATTACATTATAAAAAAAGAGAAACGAAACTCATTATGATTGACTCTTAATTAGAAGCTCTAGTTTATTAATTAGCTCATTAATTAGGCTCTAATGTGTGTTTTCTATTTTAAACTCATTAAAAGATAAAATGAACAATAAAACCAATTCCTAGACACAGTTGGAAGCTGTGCCGAGTTTCATGTATTTACCAAAATATATTCTTCCATGGTTCCTTCACATACAATTGCTCTCATTTTTCCAAATGCCTTTTAATTATTTCTTCAACTTCGTTTAGCAAGATGTCATTAAGGTTTGGTATTTTCTTCACATTTGCTGACGGCCAAGTGAAAAAACATTTTGATCTGTAAATAAATGTTTCTGTTCAGTTGTCATCATCATCATTGTCATCGTCATCATTCTCCATCACTCGTTATCATTCTTCATCATTTATCATCAGTTCTAATTTTTCATCATTCTTCAGTCATTTTTCCTCTTCATCGTCATCATCATCATCATTACTACCATATTCATCCCCACCACCACAACCCTCTTCCTATTCATTCTACTCTGTACTCACTTTCTCCAAACTTGAATTAATTCTAAGACATCACCAGCAAAGCTCCAACACTTTACCGATTCCTAATTCTTTACTTCTAAATTTGTTTGATCAGAACTTCAGGAATAAATCATTCTAATTAATCTAATTGATATATTAATGAATATCTTTGTTGCTTTTTTTTATTTATCTCTAAATATGCTGAAACAATTTCTTTAAATTGAGAAAAACTAACATGTTTTTACCATGTTGATACCAGTCTGTTCATTCCATGAATTTCTGAATAAGAACCGGTCTGGGACTGACCAAACTAGCAACCTTCTATTTAGTCTGATAGAATTAGCAGCTAAATTTACCTCAAACTATAACCTTTCATGTCAAAACAGAAGAAAAATGTCCTTCCAGTTCCACCTTTTGTAAAAACAGAAGAGAATCAGGGTTTGGAAGGTTTTAATCAAGGATTGGCTTGACCTAGGGCTAAACAAGTCTAGCACAATGCCAAAAGTTTCTGAAGTGAATAATAAACAAAAAATAACAATTAATTATCTGTAATTATTCTGGTAAATACATCTGTTTTAGATTATATAAGACTTGATGTCTTTGGCATCACAGTAATTATTCGACAATAATTGAAGTGCTTCATTAATAATGAAGTTCAGAAAACTGTAACGTTTGTGTGGAGGGTACAGTAAAGTGTATGATGGTGGTGGTGGTGGTGGTGGGGGGTCTTATTATTATTATGCTGATATACAGGATGAGACATCGACCACCACATGTTGATCTCTTACTTATGGAAAAATCAGAGACAATGTTCATATCAGATACTTGGAAAATTCTAGACTTTTAGCAAAAGTCCCCCCCCCCAAAAAAAAAGGTTAGCAGAAGGGAGGGCTACAAATCCTGTCAGTGAAGTTGCGGAGAAGGTCCCAAGGTGGTTTGGATTAAGAAAGCAGGCCAGTGGCTCGTGCTGCTGCTGCTGAACTGCAAGTTGGGATTTGATCAGCATTGACTAGAGAAAACTGGAAAAGAAAGAGGGTCTGATTGGTAGGTTGGATTCCGACTTCAGTCAGAATCGGAAAAATTGGACCCCATGTTATTGCTGTGGAGAACATTCATTCTGAGTCACCTGGATTCATGCTCCCAATTATTGTCACCACAGAAGACCATTCTCCGTCCTCTGGATTCTTGCTCAATATTATGGTTGGCACAGAGTGTCATTCTCCGTACATTGGGTTTCCTGCTCCCAATAATAGTTGCCACAGAATATCATTCTTCGTCCCTTGGATTTTTGCTCCCAATAATACTTGGAACAGAAAATCATTCTCCGTCATCTGTATTCCTGTTCAAATATTATGGTTGCTACAGAACATCACTCTCCGTCCCATGGATTCCTGCTCCCAATAATGGTTGCTACAGAGTTTCATTCTCAATACTCTGTATTCCTGGTTGCAATAATGTTTGCCACAGTGTATCATTCTCCGTCCTCTGGATTCCTGCTCCCTATAATGGTTCCGACAAAGTATCATTTTCCGTCCTCTGGATTGCTGCTCACAATAATAGTCGTCAAAGACGATCATTCTCCGTCACAGAGCTCTGTTACCTCTATTAAATCAATGCTAGACGCTCAGTAAACAGTTATGCCCAAGGGCCCTTAATACACTCAGCCCGTCCCTGGATGGTAGATATTGACTTCAAATTTTGGCGCATGGCTAACAAGTTCGGAGTAGAGGATAAGCTGATTACACCAACCCCAGAGCTCAACTGGTACTTATTTTATTGACCCAGAAAGAATGTAAGGCAAAGTCAAACTTGGTTGGAATTTGAACTCAGAACATAATGATGGATGAAATGCTGCTAAGCATTTTGTCCGGCATGCTAATGATTCTGCCAGCTCACTACCTTCGTAAGAGGATTGATATCAATGAACGATAAATAATAGATACATGACAGGTGTTCTGCTGGTCCAAGGTGGGGCCTGTTCATGACTGCATTAAATATTTAAAACAGTTGGTAAAAATGCTAACAGGTCACTCTTAATGGCAATTGATGTTAACAGCAGCAGCAGCAGCAGCAGCAGCAGCAGTAGTAGTAGTAGTAGTAGTGGTGGTGGTGGTGGTTGTGGTGGTGGCGGCGGCGGCGGTATCCTCTTGTCACAAATTGTTACATCATTCAAACTATTTTCAGTCCCTCCCTCGTAAATACAGGAAAACAGGTCAAACCGTTCGCTTTGTTCTCAGCTAACCACAGCCACTGACTCTGATCCCCGCTCAGTATCTCTGGTTTTTCTTTCACATTTTATACTATTTCATCATGAATTTATACAAACTTACTTCACAAGTTATACCAATTAATTTCACCTGCTGTTCTAATAAATTTCACAGATTTTACTTATTAATT
This sequence comes from Octopus bimaculoides, assembly GCF_001194135.2. Taxonomy (NCBI): domain Eukaryota; kingdom Metazoa; phylum Mollusca; class Cephalopoda; order Octopoda; family Octopodidae; genus Octopus; species Octopus bimaculoides. The sequence continues at coordinate 8,631,863 of NC_068981.1, read as the reverse complement.
TCACGAGCTATACTAACTTTACAAATTATATCACTTAAGTTCACAAGTTATACTAATTAATGTCATAAGCTATACCAATTAATTTCACTGGTCATTAGCAATGAATTTCATTAGGTATCCTAATGTATCATTAACAAAACTGTTAACTGCAAGTCCCTTCTGAACCCCATGTTCCCCCTTCAAACCTCATTGGGCATTTATTAATTTCATAGCCATTAACCAGAATTATCTCTAAATGATAACAATCTTTTCTACTATAGGCCAGCAGTTTTAGAGAAGGGGGTCTAGTCAACTACACTGACCCCCAATATTCAACTGGTTCTTATTTCATCGACCCTGAGAAGATGAAAGGCAAAGTTGATTTCAGCAGAATTTGAACTCAGAACGTCAAGACATGAAATGCCACAAAGTGTTTTGCCAGACATGCTAACGAGTCTGCCAACTTGCTGCCTTAATATTAAGGCAGCTCTCTGCCTTCATCATCATCATCATCATCATCATCATCATCATCATAATAATAATAATAATAATAATAATAATAATAATGTTGATAATGATTATTTAAAATTTTGGCACAAGGCCAGCAATTTCGTGGGAAGGGGTAAGTCAGTTGCATTGACTCCAGTACTCAACTGGTATTTATTTTATCAACCCTGAAAGGATGACAGGCAAAGTCGACCTTGGTGGAATTTGAACTCAGAACAAAAAGACAGACGAAATGCCACCAAGCATTTTGCTCTTTGCACCAATGATTCTACCAGCTCCGCCCACCTTTCCTACCAGCTCACAAAAGCTCGATCTTACATAGTAGACATGTGGTTTGTTGTGTTTGAATTTAAGTGGGAACATTTGAAAATTGCCAGTTGTAAAAGATATTGTGTTGAAGAAAACGGTGGTGGGAGAGGGGTTAGTTGCTATAGTAACACCAATACTTGTGAAACCACTCGAGAGTTGGTAAAGGTGCTAAATGAGATATTTGGCATTTCTTTTTCTTTTTCATAACAAAATTAATGAATTGGCTTGGTTTTTGTTTTTGTCCCTTTGTTCCGCTTTTAACTTTTTTGTTTTGTTTTTCTTATATTTCACATTTTATTGTTGCACAACTAAGATCGTAATGGAAACGAAGCGAATTTGTTGTCCAGTTCAATCACAAGGTAGAATTAGCATTTAAATATGGAGTT
>NC_068981.1:8629268-8630630 GCF_001194135.2 Octopus bimaculoides | reverse complement strand
ATACACATATACATATATTTTTATATCTTATCTATCTGTCTATATCTATATATATATATATATGCGATGCCTGTGTTCCTTTCAATGTCACTGGATGTGCACGTGTGTGTGTGTGTGTGTGTGTGCGCGCGCCTGTGTGTGTGTGTATGTGTGTGTGTGTGTGTATGTGTGTGTGTGTGTGTGTGTGTGTGTATGTGCCTGCGTGTGGTGACAGTGCTCATATTCATAGTGTGAGCGCTCTGAGAGAAAAGTTGGACATCAGATGCATCAAATGTGTTGTGTAAGAGAGACGACTGTGCTGGTATGGTCAGGTGTTACGCATGGATGAGGACAGCTGTGTGAGGAAGTGCCACACCCTAGCAGTGGAGGGAACCTGTAGAAGAGGTAGACCTAGGAAAACATGGGATGAGGTGGTGAAGCATGACCTTCGAAGGCTGGGCCTCACAGAAGCAATGACAGGAGACCGAGAGCTTTGAAGATATGCTGTGATTGAGAAGACCCGGCAATTAAAGTGAGATTGCAGCCATGGCTTATGCCAGTGTTGCACGTGTGGCCCGTTTAAAAGTAGTCTTGATGCGTCAGGCGATATGAAATGCTTGGGAAAACCTGTTGAGTCAAGTAAAACCAATATCGTAGCTGTGGCCAGTGCCACCTGGCTGGCTTCCGTGCTGGTGGCACGTAAAATGCCCCATCCGAACGTGGTCGATGCCAGTGGCCCCCTGACTGGCTCCCATGCCAGTGACACGTAAAAAGCACCCACTACACTCTCGGAGTGGTTGGCGTTAGGAAGGGCATCCAGCTCTAGAAATATTGCCAGATCAGATTGGAGCCTGGTGCAGCCGCTGGCTTTCCAGACCTCAGTCAAACCGTCCAACCCATGCTAGCATGGAAAACGGACATTACACGATGATGATGATGATGATATATATACATACGTATACATATATACGTATATATATATACATATATATATATTTATATATATATATATATAAGCAGCCCGGAAGTATTCCCGCTTCTTTGATGAAGATATATACAGATAAACTTCATTCCCTTTACTCTGACGGATACGTAGTGTGTTCGTTTTTGGTGAGGTGAGAATTCTGTTTATTTATATAAATTTTTGGGACAATACTGTGCTGATGAACGAAATCTAGATTCATTCTAGTAATCGCGAAATCGGCCGATACACACTTAAGTTTATTTAAAAGAAAGTTGGTCGTCTTCTGTTGGTTGTTTTTTCCTCGCATTAGGTACTAAATGTGGTTATTTTGAGAAGTCCACTGTGTGGCGTTATTATTTTCTGTAATAATGCCCTTTATATAAATATATATATATATATATGTATATGTATGTGTGTAT
>NC_068981.1:8626744-8627968 GCF_001194135.2 Octopus bimaculoides | reverse complement strand
TATATATATATATATATATATATGATTTGATCCAGTTTCAGCTCATGAGTTGTGGCCATGCTGGGGCACTGCCATTTGGTGTTGCTACATAATTTTACTTCATTAATTCCTTTTAGAAAATTACGTTTGGCGCACGTGGGAGTTTGTTGCCGCTGCCCTCATTTGCACTTTCTGCAGTGAAGTTGGTTCATCTGAGACACTTGACAGTAAGATGTCTAGTTTCGTTTTGAAGACACCTACATCCACCCCATGTAGGTCTCTCAGGTCCTTCGGAAGGATATTTAAGAGCTGTGTGCCTTTAAGCCTAGGCTGTTGCAATATACATATACTCTTTTACTCTTTTACTCGCTTCAGCCATGCAGCCGCGGTCATGCTGGGAATATAGTACCTTCGGGTCCTGTAAATGTAGATTCTACTGTATTTGTGAGTTGATAGTGCAATGCTTGAAATTTCCCAGCATTAAACTGCATGTTGTTTATTTCGGCCCACTTGAATATTGAGTTTAGGTCCCGCTGTTTTTTTTATTGCCTGTGATAATTTTGCATCATAGGCATAGCCAGTGACAGTGGCTGTCCGAGTGACTGTGGGCATGTCTAAGTGGGGTGTTATGAATAGTAATGGCCCCAGATCAGTTCCCTGGGGGACACCACTTAGGATTTGAGTTTCCTCAGAAAGGGCGCCATTGGCTGCAACTACCTGACTTTTGTCTTTAAGGAAGTCATGCAGCCACTCTCCCAGTTTACCAGCAGTGTCAAGGTCTCGTAGCTTATGATTTATCATGCCATGATCTACTTTATCAAATGCCTTTGCGAGGTCAACGTATATCACACTGACATCTGAATAGTCAAGCAGTTGTTTCAAAACCCAGTCATAGTGCTGTAGGAGCTGTGTGAGGCAGCGTCTTCCTGGACGGAAGCCATGCTGAGTATTGTTCAATCGGTCATTTTCTTCTAGGAATATTATCAGCTTCTTTCTGGTGATTCGCTCTATGACTTTACTGATAAGCGAAGTCAGAAAGATTGGCCTGTAGTCTTTTGGCCTCTGCTCTGCTTCCACTTTGTGGACAGGGCATATAATGCCTTCTTTCAGCTTTTTAGGAAGTATAACACTTGCAAGAAAACTTTGGAAAAGTATCTGAAGTGGTTTCGCTAAAGCCTGCTTACATGACTTTAGGATAATAGCTGGGAAGCCATCAGGACCATGTATATATATATATATATATAT
>NC_068981.1:8621739-8622975 GCF_001194135.2 Octopus bimaculoides | reverse complement strand
TCTGTCTCATGATGATTTGCGCCGGGTATCAAAATACCGAAATCATGACTGTTGCTCTGTTGCTCTGTTGCTCTGTAAAAGCTGTAAGATGTAACATGGACAGTTGCAGCGGAAACTACGAAGCCACGGCCAACAGGAAAGGACACAGCAAGCATTCTGACTATGTCCGCATCCGGAATTCCCCCTCCACATCTTTGAATAGGGCCTTAGGCTCAGTTCAGACGGCTACATGAAGCTGCTGGATGCGGTGGTCAAATTCTAACTAGATAGGATTTCTGGAGAAGGCCAAATGTGTGGTAGCAGGATTTGGCTCACCACCATTCCTTCTGAAAGAACCACAAGTGGTTGTCGGAGAATTTCTACGATTTCACCAAGCGCAATTTCTGGCATCCCATGGATTACAATGTGTGGGATGCGATTGGAAAAGGCACCAACTCTCAGCCTACAACACCAAGGGCGAGCCGAATGTCCAACAACAAGGTGTTTGAAGATCTTCCCAGGGACACTGTAAGAAACGCATGCGCCAGGTTCCGACGCCGTTTTGAGGTCATGGTGGAAGTTGAGGGCGGCTACTTTGAATAAACTGCAATCAAGTCGATTCTCTTTATTTGATTTTGGAAAAATACTTTTATCTTGTGTTTTCTTTTCCTTTTATGAAACTGTCAAATTTAACTGCGAACACCCTGTATCAAATGATTGGGGTTTTAACCTTGCTGTTTGCTATATTTAGCTTATTCACAAGACACGCAGTAAAATCATGGAAAATAGAGGAAAAGTATTAAGTATGTCAGTGGATAATATTTCGCGACATCATTCGCTTCTTGTCTGAAACCATTATCCATCAAAAAAGCATTGAATTTATTTTATCAGTTGAAATAATACGAAGCTGAAGAAGTCAACCGTTTTTGCTTTTGGAGGATGATTTGAAACGCTCAAAACGTGATCTTATCTTTACAGCATTCGAATAACCAGGCTATCAGCATCTGTTGACATCTAAGAGAGCCAGGATGTTTAGTTTTTATGGTTTACCATGTTTTATTTGTTGCATAAACTAAAGAAAGTCGCTGTGTAGTAAGACGTTCAGTTCCAATGCATGGCACCTTAGGCAAGTCTCTTCTACTATAACCTCGGGTCGACCAAAACCTTGTGAGTAGATATGACTGGTGGAAACTGAATGAAGCCCGTCGTGTATATATATATATATATATATATATATATATATATATATATATATAA
>NC_068981.1:8615893-8620079 GCF_001194135.2 Octopus bimaculoides | reverse complement strand
TGTGAAGACTCGTTAGGTAGTAGCAAATCTGAAGAAATAATGTCTATGGGTGCAAAGAAATGTTGGTTCTGAAGTTTGATGGTTTGATGCCGACAAAAACAGACACAATTACTACCATAAATGAAGAAATATTGAAAGAACTCAAGAAAATCAACACAGACCTGTTAACGTTTTTTTAAGAAATTGGACTCGACACGTGAACCCAATCGGGAGAACAATGAGGAAATCGATACGAAAAATACAACCTCCGAAATCGGCGAAAAACTAGGAAACCTATGCGAAACAATTAAAACATTCTTCTCATACAACGCAAACGAAGGACCACCGAACGAGGAAACATATGGAATTAATACATTAACAATACAGCAAATGGAAAACCACATCGAACCACAATGGAGCAAATCACAGGAAGATAGAAAGCTCGCCTTTTGGAAGATTGATCCAAAACAGCAACAAAGCGAATATATAAGGAAAATAGCTTAATTTGACTCTGTTAATTCCCCCCACCCGCAAACTCCAGATCAAAGCCATTATAGATGAACCTGAGGCACAAAGACGCCTTAGGGAAGAATGGTACTGGAAAAAATGAAGATGGAAATAGAAGTTCTAAAATTGAGGACTCAGACGAATGAAGATAAAGTAAAATCCATTGGTGAAGAGATCAACCAAGAAATTAACAAAATGACTCAAGGCTCCAACCTAGAGATCTCAAAACAATGAAAAATGATTGCGACAAAGAAGAACTGAAATCCCTCCCATGCTGGGGAAAAAACGCCACTTGGTTTTCAAACTATGAAACTGTCTTTCAAACAAAATACGCTTCCAGCAACCCTTTCCTAAAAATGAGAAAATCGAAACAAAACTCAAACACAGGTTCACACCTATCCAAAAAAAACAAAAAAAAACAGAACCATCTCCCCTGCTGAAAAAATGAATACTAGGCCTAACTTTAGCTTCATAACCCACCCGCGAAACAACAACGGGGGTACCCCAACAACAGACAAAGATATAAGAAATCTCTACCCACAAGATAGACATTAGAACCCCCCCCCCCCACCAAGGAGATATCAGCGTAATTTTTATTCCAACAATCTACTTAACAACCACGCACAACAAATCCATACCACACGAAATAATTACCACCAGCGGCCCTCAAAGGTACCACATCCGAACATAGAATATAGGGACACACTCTTCAATCCCCATCCAAGAACCCGCACCATAAATCACGACAACAGGGCACGACACAACATGGGACAACTACATAACAGTAACCGTCCCAATTACCGCAATCCTTTTTTTAGACCCATTACACAAACACAGAGAGACGAGATAGCACCGGACATACAAGAGAAACCAGAAGTGATAAGCCATCTAAATCTCAAAGAACTAATACCAAACCAAATCAAAATACTCTCCAAAGGGCTCAAATTTACACCCACCCACCCAATTGTCCCAACTACAACGAAATGAAATAAGACGTTGCGGAATTCTGTGGAAAATTACGACTCACCGAGGAACTATATGACATACAAGGAGGACGAATCGTTAGCCAGAACTAAAAGTAACTACACCCCATCAAAAGGTAAGAACAAAATGCTTGACCATTTCTGTGAACACATCACGAATTACTCATATCAACACATACACAAACAAAAATACAAACCAAACTTCAGCAAAAAAGAATGGGTCTCAGCTAAACAGATTAAAGAATGATAAAGCAATAACAATCAAAGAGGCTGACAAAGGCAGTGCAGTGGTCTTAGTGGACACGCGTTGTGTTATATAACCCTAGTACTATCCATATTAGAAGACACAACATATTATGAAAAGGTCCAATGAAAAGGTCCAACATACCACTCCTGTCTTCTTCTTCTTCTTCTTCTTCTTCTTCTTCTTCTTCTTCTTCCTCTTCTTCTTCTTCTTCTTCTTCTTCTTCTTCTTCTTCTTCTTCTTCTTCTTCTTCTTCTTCTTCTTCTTCTTCTTCTTCTTTACCTCCATCTCCTTCCTCAGCTGCTGCTGCTGAAACCATCAAACTTCAGAACCAAACATTTCTTTGTACCCATAAACATTATTTCTTCAGATCTGCCACTACCTACCGAGCCTTCACAAAGGAAAAGAGAGAAAGAAAAAAAGGAAAATGTCCTTACCTATTTGAAGACTATGGAAATATTTACAAAACATTGCATTTAATTGTTTTTTTTTTCAATTTAATTGTTTCTCTTGTTTTACTCTGAGTTGAAAAAGCTGCAAAGACTGAAACCGGTACTAAAATGTATTTCATGATAAAATTATTTTAGCATTTTCTACCTTGTCTTATTTTCCTTATACATATCAACTCGTGTGTTACTTTTCAACCTTACATACATATATGCATGTATGTATGTATGTATGTATGTATGTATGTATATCATTGTATGTGTGTACGTTTAAATGTATATATGTATGTATGTATGTATGTATGTATATCATATGTATGTGTGTATGTATGTGTGTATGTATGTGTGTATGTATAACTGTATATATATATATATATATATATATATATATATATGTATGTATAAATGTATATATGTATGTATAAATATATGTGTATATATATGTGTGTGTATGTCTGTCTGTGTTTGTCCCCTACCACCACTTGACAACCATTGTTGGTGTGTTTACGTCCCCGTAACATTTGCGGTTCGGCAAAAGGAACCGATAGTACCGGGCTTTAAAAAAAAGTTCTGAAGTCGATTCATTCGACTAAAAATTCTTCAAGGTGTTACTCCAGCATGGCCGCAGTCTTATGACCGAAACAAGTAAAAGATAAAAGTGGGCATAGTTTAAAAATTTACCTGCATAAAGTTGACACACAAAGGTGATTATTAATGTAGAATGGGGAAACAGATTGTTGGGGCATTTTGTATGAACAAAATTAGACGTCAGCCCTCATTAATATAATGTCAAATAGAAGCTGGTCGCATGAAAAATTCTATTTCTGAACGCTACAAACTCAGGACCCCCTTTTTTCTCTCTTCCTCTGACAACTGATTTTCCTCTGTGTTCGTTTGTATACATTTACATTTAGTTCGTACGATGTTAAATGTTCTTCATGCGACTCATAATTATCGCATTGTCCTACTGCACTCACTCCCAAAATTTCAAAGGCAATAGAGACAGCCATTATTAACTACCATTTCCTCCGGTATTATTTACCCCTATTTCTTCTTCCCTTTCTCTCCCTCTTTCTCTCGCTGTTTATTCTTAATGATCACCAGTAGAACTCCCTCACGCACTGATCCAATGGAGACCGCCTCCCCTATGTCGTACAGAAATTTAACGAAAGAAATATTGTTGCCCTCGACTTCGGTAAAACTTTGCGTCGTGTCTAGCATACAGATCTCCGATCGAAACTGCCTGACTATGGAGTCGATCTGTTTCTCACCCCCCCCCACACACACACACAAAGACGTTGAAAACGATCAAGTATCATGAAACCAACTTTGCTGAGGGAAATCAGTAATAACATTAGGGAAGGTACCAACCACAACTAAAAGAATAAGACTTTCACCATTTCGGTTAATAATATTTTTTAAAAAGCACGCTGTTATATTTACCAATTTTTATTATATAAAACACTGGGTTTTACTAAAAATTGTAATACCATAAATGATATTGAAATGATAATGAACACCTGGAAGACTCTGCGTTCGATAAGAAGTTTGCTTGGGTTCAAAGATTGTTCAGTTTCTTTTGTGGAAACATGAGGTCGTTCGATAGCACTGAAATATGTGATCTTATACGACACCTTTTGATATATAAGAACTTCACTTCAACAGAGTTTGATCATTACAGTGCTGACGGGTTAGCGATGTCTATTAATGCAAAGAGGCACGCACCAGACGCAAGGCAAAGATATCCAAGCATTCAATTCATTCAGCCATAACCAGAAACGAACTCTTGTTGTGTTCCTAGATGCCACCCTACAGTTAAACAAAACATATTAACAACCATTTAGAAAAATTTAGTAAAAAAACATCTCACATGAACACAGGATTATACAACCCACTTAAAAAAAAAAAACTTTATCGATAACAGACGTAGAAGGATTTAAAATCTGTCCTCTTCTAAAATGATTCTTCTTATAGCATTATCTTTGAAGCGAGTGGATAACAAAGATGAAGTTAGGTGTATCCTCTAC
>NC_068981.1:8609856-8611900 GCF_001194135.2 Octopus bimaculoides | reverse complement strand
TAATCGAAGTGTACAGTGTTATATAGTCATTACGGCCGATCTTACCAGTTGGTTTCGCACAAGGGTTTCAACGGAGTGTCAAGTAACACTCCGATTTTGAAACCCTGCGTTCTTCAGTGGTATCCGTTATGTAAAAGAATATGGAGACTGCTCTCTCTCTCTCTCTCTCTCTCTCTCTCTCTCTCTATATATATATATATATATATATATATATATACACACATACAAATATGTGTACATATATATATATATATACATACTTATATATATATAAATATATATGTATATGTGTGTGTGTATGTGTGTTATATACGTTCACACACACAAACGTCTGTATGTATGTACGTATGTGTGCATGTATGTCTATATGCAAGTGTGTATGTATGTATGTATTCGTTGCGCTATCACAAATGGATAGAAGCCATGTGAGTTGATAAATTATAGTGATTTAGGAGTCGCTTTATTAAATAAGTGGTGTGTTTTACATGTAGCAAAGGGGGCAGGTTACTAATTAAAGACGAATTAACACACAGGATGTGGGGTGGGGGTGGGGGAGGGAAGAAGATGAAGAAGGCAATAAATAAATAAATAAATAAATAGATAAATAAGTGGATGAGAGCGAGAGGTAGGAAAGTGGGCTAATCGATGCTTAAGTTGAATGGGAATAACCTGTTAACCCACCCTTATCCTCCCCAACACATAATGACGTATTGTGAATAAGTGTTTAGTGGTGGTCGCCACCTCCGGTCTTTCTCTGCAAGAACGACCACCGCCACTACTGCCACCGCCGCCACCTCTGCCGTCTCCACCAACAGTAAGAGTCAACGAAAGATCCTCTTCGTGATCGCTCGAACAGCTAGAAATAGCAGCTAAATTCCATCACGTACACACTATTTTCTGAAGCACCAGAAGGGCGCTATTGCACACTGTAGTCCTGTACGGTGCAGAAAGGTGGACTGGTCACAAGTGGAGCGACTTTGATCGACAGCGCAATCGATCGGAGCAGGCCCAGGATTAAACAACTCCAGCGACAGTGGAAGACCCACCAATCATCATAGTAATCACCATCATCAACATAATCACATCCACCTCCAGCACTTTTACAACGACGAAATAACAGAAAGCAAGTTGGTTATTGTTGTTATTGTAGTTGGAGGAGGAGGAGGAGGAGGAAAAGGTTGTTGTTGTCGTTGGTGGTGGTGGTGGTGGAGGCAGGAACCAGTGGTGGTGTCGGCGGTGAGGGAGGAACTCAGTCCACACTTAACCATGGCGGCAGCCCTACCACAGAAGACCGTCCGCTTCAAAAACGAAGCCAAATACAGTGACAAAACGAAATCTACCCTGACTTCACTCATACAAATGGGATTTTCCAAGCACAGGGCGTAAGTAGCCATTATCTTTCCCGTTTGTTGTTCTTCTTCGTGTTTTTATTCCGCCAATGTTTTCATTGACAGCCAAATATATTTAGTGCGTATTTCCGTGTTTGCTTTCAGTTGTCACAAATTGGGGGATCAATTTAAACATAAACTTAATGACCGATTGGACCCCCACTTTGTGGCCCACCTTTACGGCCGGTTTCCTCAGCAGCCGCCGTATGTCTCTATATGCTTCTTTATTCTACATTTCGCTCGTTTATTTGCCATTCCAGTGTTGATAGCAGCAAACAAACAGCAGAATTGTTGATTTATTTCTGCGAAAAATAAAAACTAATCCTATGATTTCCACTTCAACCTTCTCGAAACTACTTTTTTTGCTGAAAGATAAACGACAAGTGGTCATAAAATGGAGGATTTGTGTGTCTTGAGGATGTTATTAGGGTAGATATACATACATATATATATATATATATATATATAGATATATATATATATACATATATGTATATATATAAAGGATGTCACCGTGCGTGTGTGTGCATTATGTATATGCGTGCATATATATGTGCATGTCTGTTTATTGGATAAGACCGTCTGTGTATTATATATACATATGTATATGCATATAGTGCTTATATATATATATATATATATATATATATATACAC
>NC_068981.1:8606603-8609846 GCF_001194135.2 Octopus bimaculoides | reverse complement strand
CATATATATATATATATATATGTGTGTTTATACACATAGATGCCTGTGTAAATATGCAGATAGAATTTATATTCCCTGTACCATGCATACACATACATGCCTATACAAATAATACATCAATACATCAGATATATACATACATCTATCTGTGCATGTGTATATAACTTTACAATTTATAAACATACTCTGAAGATTTTGTTATATTTTTTGTTTTATTTTATTTCTCCCTGTTTTAATTTTTCGTTTGTAAATGAATTATAAATACTGGGTCTTGTTTCTAGTAACCTCGAGGTTGTGTACAACCCACACTAGGGGCACCTTGTGCGCCACTAAACATCCTGTATATATTGCTTACACGTATACACACACATATATCTACATACATGTATCTACTTATATAACACCCAACTGTTCACCCATCATTGGTTAAAAGTCTCTAGTACCAGTCATTCTCTGTACCAATTAATTACGGTCTTCCTTCTATCAACTACCAGAATATCTTCGCACTTATTTCTTCCTCAAACCACTTGCAATAATAATAATAATTTATTATTATTATTATTATTATTATTATGCCCGTTACATGTTCATTGTCGGGGAATAAATTCTGACAATGAAAGGTTGCTGTTTCTATTTTGTAGGAAATCGACGAAAACGTTTCTGCCCATCTTCGGAGTTGCTAACTATATTGGCCGGTTTGTTTATTTTTGTGTGTACATCCTTAGTCTTCTTCCATGTAGATTAAACACACCCAACCACTAGTTAGAGACACGTTTCGTCGTTTTTCCCACCTTTTTTCCCCCCCACTCCAAATGACAACACTGTCCTAAAGAAGAAGAAAAACAAGCTGTCACATTTGCAACACTCGTGCTTGTCCCTAGTTGGGTCACTGCTAGTAGTAAACCCATTGTCCCTCACTGCAAATAGCTGAGCTTTTAAACAATCTGTTATTGCCAGCATCGAACTCGAATATTCTCACGAATTCCTTGTCCTTCTGTTGTTAAAATAGCAAAGCATTCTTTCTGTTTGGTGTTTCCATTTATTTAGATGTTGATGTCTTTTAAAAGAATTCGTAGAGAAATATATACTACAGGAGGTACTCTCGTCGTGGACAGCAACTAGTTAATGAGATCAATATTATTGAAGTTATTCATATATATTGATATATATATATATATATATATATATAAATGTGTGAGTGTGTGTGTATACAACGTGTCTTCGCGATATGAATGGATGCAAAATCAATGTTTTTATTCATTTAATGTCGCCTTAAAATTTATTTCAGATTGCAAATCTTAGAACCATGTCCCGGAATTCTTGAATTTCTTCTCCATTCTCTGCTCCGAGTAAAAGAAGCAAGATTCTGAGCACTGTACCCCTCGCACTTTGTCATTTTCGGATGGGCTAAATAAAGGGAACACTATTTATCAAAGCCGTCGATGTTTTGGTTTTAAGGAACTAAATTTGGAGATAAGGGTGTTGTATGAACGATGAAGAAACGGTAGTTAGAAATAATCTCGATAGTTTTAGATGTTGTCTGGGACCTTCTTTCCCTGCTTCTCTTCTCTCCTCTAAAACTTTATAATTGTTTATGGTTAAGTCTCTTCCCAGTTCCCTATGTCTTTAATATTCCTTTGATCTGGTAGTAATTAAAAAAATATTTAAATTGTAGCTTTCTCTTATTATTTCGTTTAACAATTAGATTTTCTCGAAAGATAATTTCAAGGACTACAATAATTTTTAAAATGTGGAATTTCAACTTAATCCCTCCTGATTTTGATGTTTCCTCGTCTTAATAATAATAATATTCCACGTACACCTCCCTCAGTTTTACTTATTGACAAACTTTATTTTTAATTAATTTTTTAGACACTAATTGTTAAGACGGGATTAATTTGTGGTCCTTAAAATACTTCGGGCTTTGTGTTTGAGGATCAATTTGGTGATTTTGAATATCAACGGATGTTTTAAATTCTACCAGATGAAGCTTTCAAAAAAAAAAAAAAAAAATGAAACAAGAATGTTTCCGAAACAGTATATTTAAGGTGTTGAATATCCACCTATTGACTACAATAACCTCGCCATGTCGTGGTGGGACCTGTTACTGAAGCACCTTTTGTTTAAAACCAGTTTGTAAGATAAACACTTCGAGTGAGAATTTGTTCAACCACCGCACTGTGTACGTTGTCGCTACATAACAAATATTCTCTCGTTCATTAAACTCTATTTTCATGTTTTTTCTTTGGAGAATTTTCCTTCTTAAACAGGGCTTTCCATTCGTGTTATGCATCATGATGGAAGAGGGTGGGGCAGTATCACCAGCAACATTACTATCCTTCACCTCTTATCCTTGCACTTTTTACTTCTGGTTACCACTTCCTTCTCCAAGAACATTTCACTAGGAGCTCTACATCTCTCCCCTCTTCTTTCCCCCCTATAGTTTTCTAAAGCCTTCTCGGACTATACAATAAACATATCGTTCTCCTTTCTTCAATTTAAAGCGACTTTGTTTACTTTCCTATGTCAACAGTCCTGTTTTTGCCCTTTCTTTCACTGCACCACCCAACCCCACAGTTTTAACACTGTAAATGGATGTGTGTGTGTGTGTAAGTAACCTTCCCCCCACAAAACCACTTCAAGGCATGCATCCACCTTTTAAAAGCCCCATTTTTTCCCCTTTTCTCCGTCTCTTCTCTTAATTCTTGTTCTCCCTCCTTTTTCCTGTAAACCGTCTGTCATTGCTCAATTGTTGCTACGTAATTCATTCTTATCTAAACTTCATTACACCTTATTTCTCCATATTTTTTACCACCCACCCCTTAATTAATTCACACTAACCTCCCCCCCCTCCATGTCGTTAAGATGTTCATTAAGAAGCCACCCGCCCCAGAAGAATATCCCCCACCTCACTTGATTCCTTTAACCCGTTATTAACCCTTCTATCCCCCACCATTTACCCCACCCTCCAATTACTGTTCCTTGTAGTTTCTTTCTTCTTTCACTCTTCAATTAATATTTAATTATTTCGTGCCAGGATTAATTATTAATTATGTAAGACACACTTATGTATATCTAATGTATACATACATGCATATATATATATATAAACCTATATATATAAGCGTATATATACATATAAACCTATATATATATATAATATATATGTAGATAATATATATATATATAAACCTATGTATATATATAAACCTATGTATATATATAAACCTATGTATATATATA
>NC_068981.1:8604822-8606073 GCF_001194135.2 Octopus bimaculoides | reverse complement strand
ATATATATGGGTGAGAGAGATTTTAAAAAATGCCCAGAAAGACGACAAAGGAACGCACGGAAAATTCACACCCAAGCCGTGGACATGCTCTTTCCTCATCACTTATCCGAAAATCATAACAATTTCACGCCTTTAGCGATATGTGTGTGTGTGTGTGTATACACATATATATGTGTGTGTGTGTATACACATATATATGTGTGTGTGTGTGTACACCTATATGTGTGTGTGTGTGTGTAATAATTTCTCTTTTTTTTTTTACTTTTTTTTCCTCCATCAGGTTTTCTGTCAATAGTAGTAGCCAGCAGCTTTAAATATTTACTTTCCCCTCTCTGCAAATAATATAGTATTAGAAAGGGGGGAGGGTTATGTTGCAGTCTTATTAACAACAGCTCAGGCCGGGAGTTGCTTTTGGGAGGTCCTTCGTCCGCTCTCTCTCTCTCTCTCTCTCTCATTAATATCTACAGGACGTCGAATCATCATCATCGTCACCATCTTCATCATCATCTGTATACCCAATCGTTGTAATAGTAGTATCAGCGGTTTCTTCCCCGACAAACGGTCTGGACAGTTTTTACCTTATGGAGCACTTCTGCAGATTTAGCCCAGCATTCCGTTGAAAGAAAAGAGCGAAATCTGCCAAGACCGGGCTTTCGAATGCTGAATGAAATCAAGAAAATAGGATGGACGACGAATAATTTATATTCTGGTTGATTCTTATTTTAGACATGACGCAAAATAGGAGAAACTTTCGTCTGGTTTCGCTGAACAAGAAGAATTTCTTTTGAAATATTGTCGTCATTTAACTGATAGAATCTGTCTGTAGATGCCATTCTTAGGAGTTGAAGAATATAATTTATAAAAAAGAAATATAATAATAACAATAACAATAATAATAATAATATTTATCTTTCTTTTCTCAATGTTATTTTTTTTCAATGAATGAACAGCAAGTGAAAGTAAATAGTGTTAAGATCTTTATTGACTGTCGGATTTACTATTGAACCAGCTTTATTATCTTCCTAATCCTCCACAGTCAACCGTTTGAAAAAGATTGAATAGAACAAAACTTATTTCTTGGACGATCAAGATCTGAAGAGCAGCTGCTTTGGAAAACGAAACCTCAAGGGTTTTTTTATTTCCTTTAAGAAAGAAAAAAAAAATCTTATTGCGTGTGTCGGATATATCTATCTATCTATCTATCTATCTATCTATCTATCTATCTATCTATCTATCTATCTATCTATCTAT
>NC_068981.1:8594958-8604812 GCF_001194135.2 Octopus bimaculoides | reverse complement strand
AAAAACTGAAAGAAAGGAAACGAGAGAAGTGCAGAGAAAGACAATTGGATTTCTTTATATTTTCCTTCTTTAATCAGCTCAGCTCAGGTGTGGAGAAAAATTAACAAAATGTGGATTTCAAGCGGATCTTAGTGAGGATCAATTTCTTATCACCCATCATCACCATCACCATCATATTATCCGTTTTTCCTTTCCATATAAATATATGAATTATTAATAGAATTTTTCTTCTTTTCTGTTCATTTTAATGTATTTAATTTTTAATTATTCTAATTTAATGTCTTGAAGATTTACCGTTTTGTCTAAATTCCTACTATAATTATTAGAGTCACCCAGTAAAATACCTGTGACGCAACAACAACAACACTGCCTACCGCGACGTTTTACCAATTCTTTCATGCTGGTCTAATCGAGTCGGCCATTTCTAACTTTCTTTCTCTGTCTGTTTGTCTGTCTGTCTCTCTCTCTCTCTCTCTCTCTCTTCGTTCCCAACCCACCCCTCACAATCCATTCCATGACGGAAGCATGCAAAAATATGCTAATTTAATTTTCTCATGCAGCTCTTCATTCCTTCTTTTCTTCCTTCCTTCCTTCCTTGTTTGCATTCTGTCGTCTCTACATTTACTTTCTTCTCTCCTTATGTTCCAGCCTCTGTGCGTGCGTGTGTGTAGAGAGAGAGAGAGAGAGAGAGAGATAAGCATGAGCATCATTGCTGCTACCAACATCACCTAAGGCTGATTGTTACGTTATCATTATTATTATTATTATTGTCTCCCTCACCAGATGCCCTTCTGGCAAATAAAAGAAATCTTCATCATCATTATTATTATTATTATTATTATTCTTTCACCGTTATTTTTGTTACATCTAGTTTTAATTTTCAACAATCAGGAGCAAATAACTTGTCTATTATATAAAATATTATATCTGCCTAAGGAGGTGGATACCTCCCCCACCCACCCTATCTCCCTCCTTCCCTTGAAATACCAATTTACCCCCAACTGGGGTATTTTAACCCTATTTTAGTCCAACCAACTGCTTGACATTGCTTCAGTTACTAATTAACAAATTTAATTAGCTAAATAAGAACAACATTATATACATATCTATCTGTCTGTCTGTCTGTGTATAAATATATCCATGTGTGTGTATATATATATATGTATATATATACATACCCATACATATGTGTGTGTGTGTGTGTATATATATATATACATATACATACCCATATGTATATACATGTGTGTATATATACATATTGAGAGAGAGCTGTATTTATAATTGTTGAAGACCCTCCCTGGCTGTTTTCTTAAACTCTGGCAAATAAATATTCTCACTAATTGTAAACTCTGTTTTCTTTTAAAAAATACCCTTTTCATTATGAATATCTCTTTGTCTGATCCCATCTGAGAGCGGGTACACAAACCCCTAGCAATACTAACTGCCCTTACCATTCGTTTTTCCCTTTGAAAATTCTGCTGACTCCCAGTTAATCAAGTCTAGTCTTCTACTTTCACTTTTCTCCTTAAACTGTTTCTTTTACCCTGACAACATTTGAAACCAGGAAACATGCCTCTCCTCACTCCCCCACACTCTCTCTCACACACACACACACACACACACACACACACACACACACACTCTCTTAATCTCTCTCTCTCTCTCTCTAATGTACCTGGATGCTAACTGGATGTAGGACTAAATAATTCCTCATTAGTTCATATCGTGTGTAAATATCTTTCTTTGTCAGAAAGGTCATTTATTTTTTGTATCAGAGTTCATGAATAAGAATCAGATGTCATGAGGAAAAGTTAGCTACAATGGGGCTGACATCCTTTCCATGAGATCATTCATCTCTCTTCTGCAAAATGAAGCTTTTATTTAATGAACTCTGCAGGACATGATGACCTGTACTTTAACCATTTCACTATGGAAGTTGTCCAAAACTGATTGTCCGTCTATCATGAGATTTTTTTTTTCTAAAAAAGTATAAAAATTTCAGTTTTGAAATTTAAATTTTCACAAATTTATGTGGCCTGGGCTACTGGTTGAAATTTTGATTAGTGTGTTCAAAAGTTTTACAGTGGAAATTAAGGTAGAGGCTTACAGTGGGAATTATTTTCACATTGTGTTTAGTTTAGAAGCGAAATCTGTTGTGTTGGGCGGATGATTCTAGAAAGTCAGGTGTCATTAATTATTGTAGCAGCAGCAAGTTCTATTTTTTAATTAAATTTTTTTGAAACCCTTGAATGGTTTTTGTATTAACCAAGGTTAATTAACAGTCCTCATTAGTCGAAAGGGTTTGAGTGACCTTCAGTAAGATATTTGATTTCTGGTTCATTATAAACCTAAATCTAATTTATTCAATGTTAACATTGAAATATTTGAGAGGAAATTCATAAATTCCCGTTGTTAAGATTGATTTCTGAACCTGAGGAGAACAGTATTTCTCTTGGAACAAATAACATGCAAATATAATGAAGGACAAATCCCTTGAATGTCAGGTTAATGTGTATTACACAAAAACAACTTCAAAACCAATATTGTTCTTGATGGTGAGAAAGGGAGTGTATGATGGAAGGTTCAAGGAAATTGAATTGAGTGACCAATGTGTTGCCAGACTGGACATTATCAAAGACAATGTCTTTTGGTTGCTTACTCTTGTGAATTTGAAACTTTCTAAAGTCAAACTCAGTTTTTCACCTTCATTGAATCAATATAGTAAATAATCAGTAAGACTCTGGCACAAGATTGGCCGCAGGTGAGTCTGATAACCTATTGGTGAAAATCAGCATTTTCTGCTGCAGTGGTTCTCAGCCAGGGTCCAATTGACCCTTGAGGATCCATTTTCTTCTTTAAATTTATCTTCAATAAATTGGTTAGACTTTGGCAATGCACAAAATATTTTAATTAATTTTTTTATACAATTCCTAGTAATATTTAATTTTAAAAATATAATAAGTTTTTAAACATCAGATAGCTAGGGGGGTCCACTAGAGTAAAATAGAAATCAAAGGGTCAAAGGGGTCCATAGGTAAGAAAAAAAGTGGGGGGGGATTCAGAACCTGTTTTATACAGGATCACTGCCATTGCCTGTCTAATTAACTTAATTGTCACCACGTTTCTATTGAAATTCACTGCTTTTGCTGCAATTAATATTGAAAATAATGAAAAAATTAGTAAAATAACTTTGTCGTTAATAAGCTGATGTTTAGAAGATAAATCAACATGAAATTTTGATGCAAGATTTTAAATTCAGATCACTTTAAAAACAGAAAGTTTGTCTTGTAAAACTAAGGGTTAACTCAGGTGGGAATGTATGAAAAGGGTTAAAGACATTCAAGTGTTAAGGTAGTATCTGGGATAGACTTATACAGGTGTCATTAACTTGCTGTTCTGAAGTGAAATCTGTTCCCAGCCAAAGCTATGATGGGTTGATATTCTTTCTTGAAGATTAAAATATTCCTCAAACATTCAACATCTTGAAGTAAATTGTGACATCAAATGGTTTTGACTGTTGAGACATATGTTGTCCTGTGTGGTCTGATTTTCTTCAGTGCTGACCAAAGATGATAATGGAATTTCAATGTAGAATTTTGTTTAGCTTTGTATAGTTACAGAACAAACTATTGGATGATTTGTAAGAAGTGAGTTGATTCTGAAATGAAATCTTTAATTTTGGCAAGTTTTCAAACAAGCATCAATTTATCTCCTATATTCTAAAAATATGCCAAGTTAAATGCCCTTGGCTCCCCTAAACAAAATAATTAATTTTACCAATTATATAAAATGTAATTTGTAAGGTAGGTTCATTTTCTGCTGAATAAACAAATATTTGAAATTTTAGTTCATCTTTGGTTATTGATCTGGAGATTATTGGCTGTTTAAAATCTAAAAGCAAATTCTGAAAATGAATGTAGAACCTCTTGATTTCCTTAAATCCAATGAAACATTTTAACTAATGTTTGTAATTTTAATTTTTTTTAATTTGAAAATTGAAAATTGAACCAAAATCAGGAATTAAAAAAAGGTTCCCATCTGTGATTTCAAAGAATTGTTAGGCAACCATAGACTTAGTTTAGATTCCATTTGTAGAAGTGTAAAAAATTGAGCAACTCAATTATAAATGGTGAGAGCAGCCAGGTACAGGTGAACTCTTGTAATCTGATATGAATACCCCCCACCCCACCACCCATTGATGGTATTTAACAGAACAATGTGTAAAAGGGGTTTGGAGTAGTGTAGCCACCAATTCTACAGTCTCTGGACGACAAGAAACACTGTTCCATAAAGTTAGTCATTTGTGAGTAAAACAAAACCTGGTAATTAACAACACACAGTATGATTAACAATAGAAAATATAATTAACAAAAAAGAATCGGTAATTGTTTATCATTATGACATATTATAATTACCGAAATAGGTAATAGGTAATAGGTAGGTAATTCTAGTTTTGGTGGAGGTTTCTTTTATGTAATTAAAGAAATTGATAGACTCACATCATCACATGCTTCCAAAGTCATCATCATCATCATTGTCATTATTATTATTGTCATTGTTGTTGCTGTCATTATTAAGGAAATGAACTGGCAGAATTGCTCACATATGTTAGGCGAGATACTCAATGTCATTTCTTCCTACTCTTTACATTCTGAGTTCAAATTGTGCCAAAGTGAACTTTGCCTTTCAGGGTCAGTAAAAAAAAGTGCTAGTCAAGTGCCAGGATTGATGTAACCACCCCCACCCTCTAAAACTCCTGACCGCCTATCAAAATTTCAAGCCGTTGTTGTTGTCGTTGTTTTCAAGGTGGTCGGCTGGTAGACTCGTTAGCATTCCAGATTAAATGCTTGTTGGCGTTTAATCATTTATCTTTATGTTCTGAGTTGAAATTCTGCTAAGGTCAACTTTGCCTTTCATCCTTTTGTGGGGGGGTCTATAAATTAAGTACCAGTTGCGTACTGGGGGCCAATATGATTGACTACCCCTTCCTCCAGACCTTGTGCCTTTAGTAGAAAGAATAATAATTATTATCATTGTTATTACAACTAGTAACTGAGACCTTTGGCAATATGCCATGCTTGAGAAGAGCTCTCATGCCAAGAGAAATCGTAACCATGGCCAATGTAACTGGCACCTGTGCCAGCCACATGTGAAAAGCGCCTTTTGAGCATTGGGCCTCACAGAGGCAAGGTGGCTGATGCTAGTGTCAGCATGGACAATGGATGTGATGTACTATTTGCCTGTCCCTCTCTCTCTCTCTCTGCCTCACTCTCTCTCTGCCTCACTCTCTCTCTGCCTCACTCTCTCTTACTCACTCTCTCTGCATCACTCTTTCACTCTCCCCCTCTCTCTCTTCGATTCCTACATGACCCTAACTCTATACAATAAGGAATTGTATTTGCTTAGAGTGTCATGTTCTAAGGTTTGCTGTTTCCATTATTTTGAGCCTTAGAGTCACCAACTCCAGATAAACAGTTGTTGAAAATGGCTTGCCACCAGTGCTTTTTTTTATGTGGCACCAGCATATAATTCTACAATTAATAATTAACAACTATATTAATTAATGAACTTATACAAAACAAGGTTAATTAACAGACTTAATGGTGATTAATTGAGATCTCACATGATTTGAATAAACACACATTGCTAGTAGGGATACCAGGGTTAAATCAGATTTTTTTCTGTCTGTGGTCAAAGAAATGATCTGCACTGATGATGATGATGATGATGATGATGAGATGGCTGAAGATATTGAAACTTTTTTTCTGGTCACAGAAGCATTTCAGGTTAACTACAGCTCTTTAGTTGTTAGTGTTAGGTTAAGGGAATGTGTTTAGTAAAACACACTCCCATATGGAAATCTGTCTGAAATCCGTCAACACCACATAAGCTGTGCAGTAGTGAAGCTTACACAGAATTCAATAGCATATCTTATAACAAGTTATATAATGCCGTCATTTTCTAAATATTAATTTCCAGATAATCAAATACAAAAAAAAACAAAAACAAAACAAAGAAAAACAAAAAATGACATAGAGTTTATTGTGAGTTGTCTATACATGTGTGTATCATCATCATCATCATCGTTTAACGCCCGCTTTCCATGCTAGCATGGGTTGGACGATTTGATTGAGGACTGGTGAAACCGGATGGCAACACCAGGCTCCAATCTGATTTGGCAGAGTTTCTACAGCTGGATGCCCTTCCTAATGCCAACCACTATGCTGGCATGAATTGGATGGTTTGACAGGAGATGGCAAGGCTGGAGAGTTGTACCAGGCTCCAATTGTCTGCTTTGGCATGGTTTCTACAGTTGGACACCCTTCCTAATGCCAACCACTTCACAGTGTGTACTGGGTGCTTTTTACATGGCACAAGCATGGTATATATATATATATGTATATGTATGTATGTATTTTGGTTTTTAAAGTTTATTCTCTTCAACATAAACCTGACTTTTGCACACGTTTCCACTCCACTCCACCCCAAAGTCCCTTCACTATTGTTGAAAACACACACACACACACACACACACACCATCATCATCATCATCATTACACCACATCATAATTCTTTCTGGGAATTCCATGTTGTTCGCCATTTTCATTATTGTATTTGAAGATGGAGTCATTTGATTGTGGCCATGCTGGGGCACTGCCTTCAACCCCAGTACTTTTTTTAAAGCCTGATACATATTCTATCAATTTTTTTTGCTGAACTGCTAAGTTACAGAGATGTAAACACACCAACAGCAGTTGTCAAACGGTGGTGGGGACAAACATGTACACATACATGCACACATGCATGTACGCAACAGGCTTCTTATAGTTTCTGTCAACCAAATCCATGGTCAGCCCAAATCTATAGAAGAAGAACTCGCCCAAGGTGTCGCACAGTAGGACCAAATTTCCAAGCATGAGGTTGGGAAGCAAACTTCTTACTGTGCACCAATGCCGGCACCTGGAACCATCTTGTGTGGTTTGCCTGCTTTTTCCAAGGAGATCATCAATCTTTCTAGAAGTTTGTCAACTGAAATATTGAAGCAAGGACATAGAGGTAGGGATGTAGTTAGGGTGTTGTACCCATGATCATAAGATTGTGGTTTTGATTCCTGGACCAGGTGATGTGTTGTGTTCTTGAGCAAAACCTTTCATTTCACATTGCTCCAGTCCACTCAGCTGGCAAAAATGAGGAATCCTTGGATGGGCTGCCACAAAAACTAGGTACCTGGGCCTTTGCATCTATATGACTCATAAAAAAGGATCTTTATCCTCTTCATATGTAATTAGGGAGATTGGAATATAGATGCAGGGTCCTGATTAATTTAATTGAAACATCATAAGTAACAAATTAATTTAGATTAATAGCCATTATTCATTTGGTGTGGTCATAATTCCAACTGTTTCTCAGAATTCTCTACAATTCTGTCATGTTATTTCTGCGATGGATTTTGGTCACGTTGTTACAATAAGAAATGAATTCTCTGCAATCATTCATTGATTTAAACATTTCTTCTCAAACATTTGTCACCATTGTTCATTGAAAATCTTTTATCAACCATACCAGTTCTAATTAAATTTTCCTAATTTAAAACTTTTTCTGTATTACAAGCACCTGCTCCACTCTGATTACAAACACAATAAAATCAAAATTCAAAGGTTATTCAGATATGTAGCTCATGGCTGCTGTACTCCATTCTAAACTATGTGTAACCTGTAATTCTTTGACCAACATATTGAAATTCTTACAAACACCACAGGTTTATTAATGGGCCACACCTGAACACGTCTTTGATACCTGAAATCCCTATACCCCATAATTTGGAATTAAAACCAACAACCTTTACCATCTTAATGTCTCATTTTACCAAAAGTAACCCTAATAGCATGCCCTAAACATCACTGTGGAACCTACATCACTACCCTTCAGCATTCACCTTATTCTGTCTAACACAATCCTTATTCGGATTGTCTTGAATTAATCCTGTATTATTTTGTAGCTTCAAGATTTTAATGATGTGATTATTTTTAGATTGACATTGTAGGGTAGGTGTGAGAAGCAAGACCGGTCAGAACATAAAACAGGCAAAATATTTCGGTCAGTTTCAATGCCAGACGCTTAAATAATTTCTATTTCAAACAGAGCAGTGAGCTGGCAGATTCTTTTGCACGCAAAATGCTTGATGGTATTTTGTCAGTCTTTATGTTCTGAGTTCAAATTCCACCAAGGTCGACTTTGCCTTTCATCCTTTCAGGGTTGATAAAATAAGTACCAGTTGAGTACTGGGGTCAATGCAACTGACTTACCTCCTCCTCCAAAATTGCTGGCTTTGGGCCAAAATTAGAAGCCAGTTATTATTCCAAATAATATTTAGATATAATATGGCATGTTCTAGACCCAGGGATCTTGTTCAATATTTGATCAGCACCCCTGCTGGCCCCGCTCCCCCAATCTCTTTCACTGTTAACTATGGTTAAATAATATAACTTGACCTTTGACTCAGTTAAATTCTCAACTACCACCATACCTTGGATGTCACAATGATAAAACCAACTGGAATACCACCACCACCTCCACCGCTACTATTACCACCACCACCACCACCACCACTACTACTACTACTACTAATAATAATAATAATAATAATAATGATGATGATGATCTTTAGCACTCAGATAGAGGTTGTTAGGTAAGAGGTTGGCTTAAATAAAATAGACATGTTGTCTAGTGACAGCTTATAAAACACTCGTTAGTAACCAAACGGTTTAATAAGGTCTGTCTATTTCCACCTGTATTTATGACTCGTTAAAAAACAGGATACAATTCTGTACAAGATTACACACACACACACACATATGTAACTATATAAATCATCCTCATTGAATGCCTGTTTTCCATGCTGGTATGGGTTGGACTGTTTGGCAGGAGCTGGTCAGCGAGAGGGCTGCACCAGGTCCCAATTGTCTGCTTTGGCATGGTCTCTACACCTGGATGCCCTTCCTAATGTCAACCACTTTACTATGGAATTTACTATTTTCTTTTTTGGATGTGACACCAATACCAGTGCCTTTTACATGGCACCAGCTCTGACAGTGCCATGAAGTAACCTTATTCTAAAATAATGTAACATTTGGTAGGAAAAAGTGTGTCTAATGGTTAGAGATGAATATTTGAACCTAATTTGATCGCATTCACTTTCAACCACATGGTTTCAGGTTCAATCCCACTGCAATGCACCTTGGGCAAGAGTCTTCTATTATAGCCCCAAACCAACCAAAGCTTTGAAAGTGGATTTGATAGATGGAAACTGTAAGAAGCCTTTACATGTATGTGTGTGAGTGAGTGTATGTTTCTGTTTCTTTGTCTTCATGTCATCTGACAATCGTAAATAGATGTCACTGTCGTATAAATAGTGTCACATGTTTCCAATTATCAGCAAAAGTGTGTCTGTATCCATATTGCTTGGAAACCGATGTCTGTTGGCACCGAGAAAGACATCCAGCTGTAGAAAATCTCAATCAACTCCATTTGATCCATGCAAGCAGGGAAAAGTGAATATATATATATATGTATATATATATATATGTGTGTGTCTCGATAATATTTTATATATCCTTTAATCTGTTCAGTCATTTGACTGCGACCATGCTGGAGCACCACTTCTAGTTGAGCAAATCAACCCCAGGGTTTATTCTCTTTAAGCCTAGCACTTTTTCTATTGATCTCTTTTGCTGAATTATTGGGTGATATGCAAATAAATATATGTATATTTTTTTATATACAACCATCCAGCATTCTGAACGCCCTTTTCTTTCACACACACACACACACACACACACACACACACACAC
>NC_068981.1:8591805-8594256 GCF_001194135.2 Octopus bimaculoides | reverse complement strand
TATATATATATATATATATATATATATATATATACATCAGTCTCATTATCATCATTTAATGTCTGCCCTCCATGCTGGGTGGGATGGTTTCACAAGAACCAGCCAGGGCAGAAGCCTGCACCAGACTTTTTATATATGTTTAATACTTTTGTAGAGATTGGGTGTACAGAAATGTATGACTGCAGCTCTTATGTTTAGAGCTTCACGTAGATTATTCTAATCCAGTCTGCTTCCTGTAGAGTTGTTAAATAACTTCTTTAGTGAATGGTGTTAGCGGTTATGAACTACGGAGTAAATGGAAGCAAAATAACGGTAAGCTCAAGTTTTATAATATAAACTTGTGTTTATCCTTTTTTTTTCTTTTTTTCTTTAATACTTGAACAAGGTTTCATCAACTTCATGAATTTGGTCATAATGAAATTTGGAACCACCATATCATTAGTCAATTGTTGATATTCCGTTGCTGAGGTAAAATGGTTCATTCATGGGTTTACAGTTCAAATCTCCTTGAAGCAGTTAATTTTGTGTTTAGAGTTCCACATTTAATTGAACGTTGTTGTTGATAGGAACATCCATTTTTTAAAGATTTTACTTAATTGAGATCAATGTCCCACACCAGGGAAGGGTTTTGTTTGTTTGTCTCATGTGCTCAATACCATAAAACTAGAGCTAATGAGTCCCTTGTGGTGTCTTTGATAATGGTGTCTGTTAGCCTTGGTCAGTCACAGTCCAGTTGACCTTTTCAAAATGACTGTTTCATAAATCCAGTGTACTTCTGTTCCACTGAGTACCATATGCGGGATCACTTTGTACTTCAATATACAAAGGTACATCATAAAGAATAAAGTATGATTGATAGTGTGGACATGTTGTTATATTTTCTCCACTGTTCTGCCTATTCCTGGTTGGCTGCAGGTTCTAATGGTTGCCAATGTGGAGGAGAGAGAGAGAGAGAGAGAGAGAGAGAGAGAGAGAGAGAGAGCAGGTGAAGTGTGACCATTGCAATATCTTTCTACTGTTTTCTGCTGCTCTACAAGCCAGGTACCATGTTTGAAGTCATTAAAACTGCTGTTATTGTTTGACTGGACTCCTGTCCACAGAGGGCAGTCCGTTACAGCGAAGCATCTATTGGCCAAATACCAAAATGTCTCTGGCAACACATCTGCTTCTCTTGCACACACACACACACACACACTCTGTTAAAAATGCATGTCCTCTGTTGTTGTTCTATTACAACAGTTATTTTGATAACACTATTTCTTCTCAGCTCTGTCTTTCTGAAATAACAACAACAACAACAACAAACAATACTTAAAAATAACAACTGCAATGTTTAGTAAATGTTAAAGCCACCATATTTAACTTCCATATTGGTTTCATGCTATGTTTTTGTTGTTGTAGCTAGAGATGCTATGACTCACACAGCTACAATAATTGTCTTCTCTGCAAGTTTCACTCTATCTTTAGCCATCCTCTCTGTCAGCCTGACCTCTTTCAAAGAACAACATTTTTCTCCCCTTTTCGTTTTCTTTTGTTCTAATTTGCATAATTTATGCAATGTATATAGCATGTTGATGTAATCTACCCTCACTTAATCGTTTAAATACCTGTGTAGATAATTAAAGATTTATCTACACTAAGTCATCAGAAACCTATTTTCCTCTCATTTCCTGTGTTTCTCTTTGACTTTGGTTCTTCTTCACAACCTTCAGCTCCTATTTTTATTATTATTATTGTCATTAATAATAATAATCCTTTCAACTCTAGGGATAAGACCTGAAATTTGGGTGGGAGGAAGGGGCTAGTCGATTACATTAGCCCCAGTACTCAACTGATGCATATTTTGTATACCCCTAAAAGGATCAAAGGTAAAATTCACCCTCGGCAGGAACACAAAGCCAGAAGAAATGCCGTTAAGCATTTTGTCTGGAAATGGTAAGGATTCAGCCACTTCACTGCCTTACTACTGCTACTACTACTACTACTAATAATAATAATAATATCTGCACTAGTGGGTCATATGATGCGGATGGATGAGGGCAGTTTCATAAGGACTTGCTGATCACTAAAAGTGGAAGGAAGTTGTAGGAGAGGGAGACCCAGGAAGACTGGAGAAAAGTTTTATCAAAATCAATTCCCAGAAAACCGAGAAATTCTGAATTTCACTCCTAAGCTATTAATGTGGTTCTGGGTGGTGTATATAAATGTATGCAAATATGTGTGATTATAGTTTAGTGTTTTGAAGCCTGTCTAAGTAGGAAAAAGAAGACAAAAACATAATTAATTAATTATTCTTGTTGAGATTGTTTCAGAATTTTGAAGATTTTTCATCATCATCATCATCGTTTAACGTCCGCCTTCCATGCTAGCATGGGTTGGACGATCTGACTGAGGACTGGTGAAACCGGATGGCAACACCAGGTTTCACCAGTCCTCAGTCAGATCGTCCAA
>NC_068981.1:8587464-8591795 GCF_001194135.2 Octopus bimaculoides | reverse complement strand
TTCACCAGTCCTCAGTCAAATCGTCCAACCCATGCTAGCATGGAAAGCGGACGTTAAACGATGATGATGATGATGATGTTATGACACTGGAAATCTTAGTCTTCATTTGCTTCTCCTTACAACATTGAAACTCTTTAAAAACACTGAAAAGTTTGTTGTCTTTTATTAGTCCAAAGATCTTATAGCCCTTCATCTGCTCCAAGAAGCATAAATCCATAGCAGGGATATACATATATTTGCCAATATTTCTATGAAATTAGGCGGTGAGTTGGAAGAATCATGCTGGGCAAAACACTTAGCAACATTTCGTCTGTCTTTACATTCTGAGTTCAATTTCCATTGAGGTCTACTTTACCTTTCATCCATTTGCTGTCATTAAAATAAGTACCAGTTGAGCATTGGGGTCGATTTCATTGACTTACCCTCTCCCCTGAAATTGCTGGCCTTGTGCCAAAATTTGAAGCAGTATTTCGATTATGAGATGGGTTTTATTCAGGAATATTCTTTATTTGAGATGCCTCCAGTTATACAAATAAGGTTCACCATTGAACAAGGATAAAAACTTTAACCAAAGTAAAGAGATTGTGGTTGGCATAGCTTTACATCTCTGTATTTACTTCTGGAGGCCAACAATTTTGAGGGATGGGGTCAATTGCATCGCCCCCCCCACCCATTGCTCAACTGTTATTTTATTGATCCCAAAGAATGAAAGGACAATGTTAATCTCAGTGAAATTTGAACTCAGAACATAAGGGGTTGGAAGAAATGCCACAAAGAATTTCTTCCAATGCTTTAACAGTTCTGCCAGAAAAGAATAAACCTCACAACATCATCATAAAAAGAAATCAGTAATTTTTAGCTGTAAAAACCAAATCACCATTTTATAAATTATATTCACTGTCTTTTAGTGCTATGCCTTACTTTCTTCCAAATCTGTCTGTTTGTCTTTCTCAACTTCTGACTTTTTTTTTTCGTCTTCAATAATTATTTTCCTATTTTTTGGTGCCACTCAATGTTTAGTGAAACAAAATCATTTTTTGCAGAAGGACCACGAGTATAAAGGGAATGGGTTCAGTCACAACTCAGGTTACTTTATTGCCTGCAGGGGTCTGTTGAAAAGTAAAGACAACCCTAAATTGATTTTTTTTTCTTTTTTTTCATCCTTTGAGGAACAATAGGATAAAATAGCAGTCAAACACTGAGAGCAATGTTAACCTCAACCTTCTCTCCTATAATTGCGAGTAAAAAGTTAGAATTGTTGTTATTCTGATTTAGGCTCAAAGGCAGCAGGTTTTGAAGGGAAGGGGTCACTCAATGCCATTGACCTCAATTCTTGATTGGTAGTTTATTTTGTTGACCTCAGAAAGGCCAAGTTGATATCTTCAGGGTTGTGAGTTCAAATCCATTTGCCTTTTCTCCTTTTAGAGTTAGTAAAATAAAATACCAGTAACGTACTGGAGTTGATATAATTAACTGTTCTCTCCACCTTTGCTGATTTTGGGTCTTCTGTAAAAAGAAACATTATTGTTATTATTATTATTATTATTGTTATTATTATTATTATTATTACAAGAATTGATATCTTCTTGAATTTTTAGTTGAATGAGTCAACCCCCAATTTTTTTTTTGTTTTGTAATGACTGGTATTTATTCAATCTGCCTCTTGCTGGACCGTACTAATTCACAAGGACATAAACATACCAACACTGGTTGTCGAGTGACAGTGGGGAATAAACAGAGAATGCAAAGGGACACACACACATACACACACACACACACACACACACATACACACACACACACACACACACACACACGCAACAGGCTTATTTCAGTTCCCATCAACTCACAAGGCTTTGGTCAGCGTGTGGTTATAGTAGAAGGTACTTGGCCAGGGTGCCATACAGGGGGACTGAACCTGTGCCCCTGCAATCAGGAAGTAAACTTCTTACTACACAGTCACAGCTACACCTTTATAGAAATCATAAACTCTGATTCTCTCTTCTTGCTTATTTATACATTAGAAGTTTAATTAAGGTATTAAAATATCTGTAATACTAATTACTTTGGATATGGAACTACCATCTACAATAGAAATATTGTTACTCTTCTGATTCCAGGTGGAAAACAATTTGTAAAAATAGTTTTGCTATGAATTCCTTATTTATTGGTCTCTCTTTCATTTAATGAACTTTCTTTAACTATTTTTTTTTTTTACGTATTCCTAAAAAAGAAAAAAATTTCTTTATCAACTTATTAAATTTATTGTGTCTGGGTAGAGTCATTTTCTGCCTAATAATTTAACACACCCACCGTTAAAATTTCCACTTATTTCTTAATTTTATTTTCCTAAAATTTTCGTTGTGTCTTGCAACCTTTTCAATAGTTTTGACTCTGTTCACTCAATCGGTTAAATGTACGACTTTGGCTGTTAGCATCTCTGGTGTTGTTTTCTGCTTTCAAAAGGTTGCAAGACACAACGAAAATTTTAGGAAAATAAGAATAAGAAATAAGTGGAAATTTTAGCGGTGTGTTAAATTATAAGGCACAATAAGAAAATGACTCTCCCCAAACACAATAGAATATGCTTCAACACACGAACTCACATAAAGAATCTTGCAAACCAAATCCAAAAATGAAATTATTAAATTTAATAATCTTTATCATTTCCATTAAAAAAAAAAATTAATTATCTAGGTTAGTACTGATTAGCATTTGTGCAGACTTTGACATGACACTAATCAACAAAATATCACAGAGCAGATACAGTTTGCTTTCTAATACCCTCCTGGCATTTAATTTATTAAACCTGCTGAAATAAAAGAAATGCAAAAGCCATGTGATCACACTTATAATTGTTTTGTTTTGACGTGAGGTTGATATTGATGATGGGGCTGTCCTTTGCACATACATAAAATAACCTTTGTCTCTGGGCAATTATTCTGTTTTTGCTTAAAACTTGATATTCAGTTAGGTTTATCATGAAAAGCATCCCTCACCTCGGCTTAAAACATTTGACCTGACACTTTATAAGGCAGATACTTAAATGTACAAGCCGCTCCCTGACAGGTTCGTGGTCAAGCCTGTGGTAGTGGAGGCCACCAGTGTCTGTGACCCCTCCTCCCCGAACCACATTCCTCTTGACCGTTATTGAGGCAGAGATGGTTATATGCAAGTGCAAGCCCCATGAGGAAGAAAAAAGATATGATTTAGGCAGAGCCCTTCATCAAATTTAGAAAACTATTATGTATAAACAAAATTAACTTTTGTAAAACGACGGTTGAATATGACATTGTTTATCAAGTGACTCACATTTGCAAGCTGTTCACTCAATCGTTTAAATGTACGACTGTGGCTGTTAGCAACTCTGCTGTTGTTTTCTGCTTTCAATTACGTTTATCTTCAAGTTAAATAATTAACGGGTTTCAAATGCTTTCAGACATTGACTGTTTATGTAGAAACTAATTTTTAAAATAATATTGGGACAACACTTTCCTCATTAACTCTTGTCTAATTCTTAAACGATATCCATTGCTGTTACTCCTACTGTCTATCTTTCATATCATAATTTACATTGATGACTAACCACTGATGATCAATGACTGATCAGCTTGTTTAGCTTTTAATCCAGCTGAACATTAATGCTGCTATAACTAAATAATAGATTAACATTATTAATGTTTGCAGCCTTGTAACTAAACAGATATTTAAACTTGTTTTTTTTACATCATACATACATTTTTCAATACATCATATATATATATGTGTGTGTGCGTGTAACTGTGTGTGTGTACAGGCACGGGTGTGGCTGTGTGGTAAGACTCTTGCTTCCCAACCACATGGCTCCGAGTTCAGTGGCACCTTGGGCAAGTGTCTTCTACTGTAGCCTGAAGCTGACGAAAACCTTGTGAGTGGATTTGGTAGACGGAAACTGAAAGAAGTGTGTGTGTGTGTGTGTGTGTGTGTGTGTGTCTTTGTGCCTTCCCCCCCCACTCCATCAGCTTGACAACTGCTGTTGGTGTATTTGCGTCCCCATAACTTAGCAGTTCAGCAAGAGAGACTGATAGAATAAGTACTAAGCTTAAATAAAAAAAAAAAACGTCCTGGGGTTGATTCATTCAACTACAAATTCTTCAAGGCATTGGTGCCTCAGCATGGCCACAGTCTAGTGGATGAAACAAGTAAAAGATAAAAATCACATATAACCCATGTAGTTTGTGTGGTGACTTTGTTTAAAGTGAAGAGTTGTTCACCCCCAACCCACTCTCTCATCCCTGGCCCCTTTGGGATCCAGCGGTAAGACTCGGTCCAGACAACTGGGGGTCGAAATA
>NC_068981.1:8584381-8587390 GCF_001194135.2 Octopus bimaculoides | reverse complement strand
AACCCATGTAGTTTGTGTGGTGACTTTGTTTAAAGTGAAGAGTTGTTCACCCCCAACCCACTCTCTCATCCCTGGCCCCTTTGGGATCCAGCGGTAAGACTCGGTCCAGACAACTGGGGGTCGAAATAGCTGCAGTGAATGGCCAAGATATCTTCCTTTACTGCATCTTGTTCTCTGCACCCTACAATTAGATAGATGGCCACCTTCCTCTCCATTCAGTCATGAAGGTTTCTTCCTCTTAGTCTATCGAATCTGGTCTTCACATGCATTGGTAGGAAAGCCCTGATGCACAGTTTTGTACCTATTGGCTGCTTTGTCATGCAGAGTAGATTGAAAATGCACCGGAGTGTTTAGTTATCTGTCAAGGACACAACAGACAGATGATACTTTCCTTAAAATGTGCACAGTACTAAGCAAGACCGACTGATATTCGCATGGTATTCCCCACTACTTTAAGAAACCTTGAAGTTTCAATGGGATTGCCCCTAATGTCCTGAACACAACTGGTATCACTTTAACATTCCCCTCTCACATTCCAAACAACCTTGCCATCTCCTCTTTCAATTTAGACTAATTCCTGATTTGTTCCAACCTCATTACTTACAAAAATTCATGTCATTTCCCATGGCTACATTCAATAACCTAACAGTGTTTGTCTATCTTCTTCTATACAACACTGTCCGGTCGGTGATGCTCGATTGCTCTATCAGTCAGAAAATCATAATCCCACATTTTCATTGCTTTCCCATTATTATTATTATTAGTTCTCTTTATCACAGGTTTTGTTGGAGCTCCTGGAGTTTTGCATCCATAGCGGGCTCACTAACTGCAGTCCACGGTACCATGCGTTTCGTTCTTTTCAACTATCTAATACTTTCCTGATTATTCTGGCCATGCCAAGGAGGCAAACCTTTTGTAACAGTTCTACTGGACACTCTATTCCAATTTCCTTTATATTCCTCTTGATGCCTTCTGATACTGTTCCCAAGAACCCAATAATAATTGGCACTATCTTCACCTTCTTCATTTTCCATAGCCAGGCTATTTCATATTTAAGAGGGTTGTATTTATCTATCTTTTTGCCTTCCTCCATGACTATTCGTGGGTCAAAGGGGCATGCAACATCAACTATATAACATATGTGGTGCATCTTGTCCACCACCACAAGGTCTGGTCTGTTATGCTCTAGCATCTGATCTGTTTGGATTGGGAAATCCCAGAGGATTTTGCTGGTCTCCGACCCTGACACTCTCTGTTGTTTGTGCTCATACCATGTCTTGTCTCTCTCTAGCCCCCCCCCTTTTTGCACAGTTTCCAATGTAGCACTTTCACTACCTGATCATGTCGCCACAACTTGTTGTGGTTTTGGGCTGTTATTATTATTATTATTATTATTATTATTATTATTGTTGTTGTTGTTGTTGTTGTTGTTGTTGTTTCACTGGTCAGAACACTTGGTCTTGTTTGCTCTGGTTGATTGTGTGGGAGCAGACAGCAGCCTGTTATCAGAGGTCTCATAGGGTTGACTCCATGTTTCACCCAGAGGCCTCAAGAGACAACAAACTGGAGTTGACTTAATCTTGGTCATGCAAGATTATGTCAACTGCAGGTGGTGCCTCCTTCATCATTCTTGTCAACCATTCATCACTCTTGTCTACCACTCATCACTCTTCTGTCACCCATCACTCTTGTCTGTCACTCATCACTCTTTGTTTTATCTTTGTTAAGAAATACAGCATTTTTTTCAATTTATTAATGTTGATATTCAGTTTGTGGAATTTGGTAAGCGCTTGTAGAATATGTCCATCTTTATTCTTTTAGTGTCCACTTTTCCAAGCATGCATGGCTCGGGTGGAATTTGTTGAGGCACCTTTTCTACAATTAGATGTCCTTTCTGTTGCCAATGATCACCTTTTACCAAACAAGGTAATATTTTTCCATGACCAGACGTATTTTTCATGGAGGACTTGAAATGAACAACACTGCTTGTATGATGGGGATGCTCGTTTACAATTATTACATGATATCAAGACTTGGGTACACACTAACATGCACGCACACACACACACACACAGACACACACACACACACACACACACAATGAACTTTCAGGTTCAGTAAGCCAAATCCACTGCTAAGACATTGGTTGGCTTAGTAGAAGACACGCCATGCAGTAGGATTGAACCTGAAACCACATGGTTGAGATTCAAGTTTCTTTACCACACAGCTGCACCAATCAACAACTTGTAGAGTAAATCACCATTGGTGGAGCTGTTTCAATTGTAGCTGAGTCAGCAATTTAGTGAACATATCTCCACAAGAAACTGTCAAAAAAAAATATTCTTTGGAATCCAAGATAAATTAAAACAAAGATCTTTTATACCTGTTTTTGTTGTATTCTTTTCATTCTGTTCTTTTTATAGATTTTTTTTTTATTTTTCTTATTTTCTTTAATACCAATTCTTTAGATGCAAGAAATTGTAAGTTTTCTCTATTTTTTCGTCATTTTACCAACTTAAGTTTTGATTGCAGTTTCGCTTTACATTCGTTCTTAGTTTCTTAACAAAATTATGTGATACAGAGATTTCTCTTATATTTCCATATATTTCTTATCAAAACCATAAAAACAAATACTGGCCTTAGCTTTCTTGTCTACATGAGGTTCAAGATCTTTGGATTTTTTGTAGTATGTGTGTGTATATGTGTGTACACGTATATACATATATGTACCTATGTACAAGCGTGTATGTATGTGCATGTTTACAAGAACATAAACATGGCTGAAACTATTTTAAAACTTTTTTTCTACTTAAATTACTTTGCTGTAGACATTGCTTTTAGATTAATTAGGTTTCAGTCATAAAAAATATTCAGAAAATTTGTCTTTGAGAATTTTTATTTAACAAACAAAAATGATTTTAAGCATCACCATTCCAAGAGGATATGTATGTATATATATATAATTGTGTGTGTGTATATATATATATATATATATATATATATATATAT
>NC_068981.1:8581982-8583975 GCF_001194135.2 Octopus bimaculoides | reverse complement strand
AATGCACAAGTTGGCAATGAGGGCTAAATGGAAATTTTCGCAATTAAACAATCTCATAATTAAGGACTACAAAAGCAGAAGATAAAAGAAGGTGTATGTAATTTTGACATGATACCATGTCATTTAGTGTAATATCTGTTGTACTTGGATAAACCAATTCCTGTATTCCTCCAGCATTGACCAATTTTGAATAATATATTTTGTAAACCTTTACCTTGTCACTTCATACATTTATTTCGATTGCCATTATCACAGCGCTACTCCATGGATTATATTTAATGTTTTTATCTTTAACCTATTGTCACATCCTCATTTCTCTTTACTCTGTCGCACACACACACTCACACATACACACTCTCACAAACTCCTCTGTTTCTGCTGTGTGACTCTTCACCTTATCCAACCAGTTTGTATATCTGTGTACATACACATTCTTGTATGGGTCATTATAAAAGGTTAATTGGCTAAATTTGGGCATTAATTTGAATTTAACGACTTCCACAGATCTAAATCATTGTTTTATGCTTTAGTTGTCGTATATATTAGATGTGAACCTCATCTAACCCATGATGATGATGATAAACTTTTTTCTTTGTTACGATTGATATTCTTCTATATATTATCAGCAGTGTCATTATAACTGTAGGATTGTTGTCTTCTCTTTAAGATATAATGCCAGTAATTTATTGAGAGAGATCAGAGTTTTCAAAGAATATATTTGCATGTATTAATTTAGAAATTGCTTTGAAAAATCTGTTGACAAGAATCATTTCAGCAAATTCATAATGAAGCTGAATAGCTTTCCTGCAAAGTTGAACCCTATTGGTGCCCATGTGACTTAGGCCACTCCTTGTGATACGATCTCCCTCATTAGAAGGGATCTCAATTAAAACCCTTTCATCAAATTCTAGCTTAATAATGTGAAAGTTTACTAAATGCTTCATTATTTTCAAAATTAATTGAGCGAAACAATGTGTGTTTCATCAGAAATGTGGTAAGGAAAGCATTAAAAAGTAGAACTTCCATTATAACTTGGTTCTAAAATTACAGATGACTAGAATGACAAACAGACAGACTGATCAGAAAGTGAATACAAATTTGTCATTCAAATACTGATTTGAATGACTCCCCAGAACTATAGGACTTGAATGGAAACCTTGCTTGTTGGCAAAATACTCATAAAATAAATATGATTTACCAGCCCAGGGTACCTGTTTACTGCTAGCAGTGATGTGTCAACAACAATATCTTGTCCAGGGCCACTTTATACATTGGATTCAAGATATAATCTTTTGTCTCTCAAAATGTCTCACACCACACAGATGTGGTTAGGTTTGTTTGCATTTATTCCAGGCTAAATTTCCTCCTGAACTGTTATATCAAGCATGGCTGACTCTGAGTCACACTAAGGTTGTGTTTTAAGGACATAATTTACTTTAATAAATGCAGGAGGGACACAGACATTCCATTAAAAGCTGCTCAACTGTGCAAACATTTTGCTTGTCATGAGAATTCATGACACAACTCAAATTCCTGTTCTCTCTGTTGAAACCATTGCAATGATAGATTAAGCTTTATCATTTTCTTCTTTTTCTTTATGTCTGAATTCAAATGTATTATCAGTTTTAAAATATTCCAGTTGTTTTGCTTCACACCTTGAGTTACGTAGAAATACCTAAATCCTAAATGTCAAGACATTACTATATTCAAACGTTAACATCTCTCTCTCTCTCATATTTTAAAATTATTACTGGGTTTAGCTCAATTGTCTGTTGGCCTAAGAACCTATATTACTGCATTTATTTTTATCTTGGGAAAATCTTTTGTAGATTGTCACACTTGTGTTTTACTTTTCCCATAGCCTTTGCTTGAAAGTCTGTCTTGTAGTGCAAGCAGGAGAAAGATTCATAGAGAACGCTTTATCGTAATCAGAATACTAATGATGTTTGTGACACCAACACCACCACCACCAACACCACCACCACCACCACCA
>NC_068981.1:8576074-8581695 GCF_001194135.2 Octopus bimaculoides | reverse complement strand
ACCAACACCACCACCACCACCACCAACACCACCACCACCACCACCAACACCACCACCAACTAATGTCTGCTTATTACTGTGTCGGTTTCTGTTCTTAGATGAAGATTTTGATCAGAACTTTGCTATTTTGAACTGAATTCATTTTTGATCAAAAAGTTATAATTGATTACCAAATGTTCTGGAGGTAGACTGGAATGATTAGGGTTCAAGTAGGGACTGCTGCTATCTCTGTTGGTTACAAGAGAATCATATTTTTAGTTTTATGTTCAAGTCTTTTCTTTAATTTCCAGATATGATTAAATAGCTTAGTGACACTCTCCTTTTCAGTAAACTACAACATAACTGTAGCATTTCTTGAATTTGCCTTCCATCATGCCTATGTACCTTTTTTTGTTGTTAAGTCCAGTGAGGTGACTTGCAATGTTTTTCTCAATTCTGCTGGTTGCAGGTCTCCCAGAACATTCGTCACTATTGACATTTTTTCAGCTATCTTAGAAATGTCTGAACCACTCATACACTTGCATGCAGCTCATACACTACTCTTCATACACTCTCTGCAACTTTGCACAGGCCTCTGAGCAGGTATCACCATGACAACTTTCTCTATCATGGTCAATGGGACAATCACACGCTACACACCTTCCTTCCAAGCACTGCTGTAACAACAGAAGTGAGCTAGAAAGTTAAAACTTAGTGCACATGCACAGCAGAGTTCAAGGTCAATCTTTGCCAAGCAGCTTCACTCTGCATGCTTTTGCTTTGTTACTATGGTAACAGTCCGGATACTTATTGATCAGACCTCATATCTATTGGATGTTTGATTGAGTTTCTGAAGTTTCATGGGGCTCTTCTAGGTTTTTATGAACTTTTTCACATTGATAGTTAAGCTGTAACTATTTTTGTATTTATGACTGTGTGACCAAATGTCTGCTTCAGTATTATGAGGAGCAATTCCACTGCTTGGTACGTTGACCAAGTATTATTTCCAATATCCTCAGGTTTAATTAAACCTTTTTAGTTAAACTGGGTAGGTAGAAACTGTGAGAGCCTGTTAGATGAACTGTAGCTGTAATTCTTGAGGGTTGAGCCTTACTCTTAGCCTGCCTGGGGCTTACATTAAGGGTGCAAGGGTCAAGTTTTTTTACCATGTCATTCTGTGTTTACACTTGAATTATATTCAGCTGTTTGTCTTATACCAAGAAATAGAGGATTCTAACAATTGAACAAATGTATATATGCATGTGTATGTATACATATAGGCTTGGCCACATTCAAATGTAATAACTGAAAGCAGAATTATTTCTGTAAGGTCACTTTGAGTGTCGGGGGTGGGGATATCCCATTGTTGCAGCACATTGCTGCAACAAGCATTTACCCAGCAATAAATTGATATTTTTATAAAAACAACTTTTGCTATTTAATTACTTTCACTAAAGAATTATCACTGCTAAGTTTCCGTCAGACGCAATTATAATTTTCTCATTTTTCTTTCTATGAATTATAAAACCAGTTTAAATTACCGAAATCACATAGTTTCAACTAACTCAAGACCTATTTTGAAAACCACCACAGTTTCTCAGTTGATGGGGGAGGTGTATATAAAATGTTTTATGTGGTTATTGAAAAAAAATAGATTTGATAACAGTACCGTATTTAAAATAATTTCGAAATACAATTTAAGCATTTCTAACCTTGTGATATCTCACTGCATATTGATGATAGGTATTTCATATAATCACCTTAATGAATTAGTAACTGATGAGAGGTATTTTATGTAATCACCTTAATTAATAATTGCAATTGATGGTAAATTAAACAACAAAGAAATATACATTTTCATTTGTACCTTATTTTCCTTCCATGGGCTAAAGAAGGGCTGAATGTATTACATAATTCTATAGAATTTGCTCAATATTACAAATATGTTTTGTGTCTAAGTGTGGAGTTCTTCAAGTGTTGTTACCAATCATCTCCTTATACAGATCTGTTTTAGTAACACTCATATTCTATGGCAACAATAACTAAACTGTGGAAATTGTAGTGAAAATATCTGCAACATCATCATCATCAACATTTGATGTGATGATGATGATGATGATGATGATGACGATGATGATGGTGGTGGTATTTTTACTATAATATATCAATATTTTTTTCGTAGCAATGAAATAATTGTTTGGTAATTGTTTAAATGAATTTGTAAGAAACTGTTTTACACCAGTGTTTCTCAACTCTTTTTTTTTTTTACTTAGGGACCGTTTTCATTCTTTTTTTACTCAACTGGACCCTCATAACCATTCAATGTTTAAAAAATCCTATTTTTACAATAAAATATTTTAAGAATTGTATAAAAAATTAACATATTTTATGTATTGTTGACATATAATCAATTTATTGCAGATAAATGTTAATAACAAAATAGGGACCCCCCCCTAAGGGCCATATGGGCCCTGGTTGAGAACCAGTAGTTCACACCTAAATTTTGTTTTGGCAAATTCTGTTCCTGATTAGCAGATATATTAAATGGTATTAAGATTAATATTTGTGATGTGATGGTGTAGTATTTAATATTATTGAACAATTATTGGCAATAGTTTAAAAGTACTGTATTGTTATTATTATTATTATTATTATTATTATTATTCATAATATATACATTGGGCCATTGATATTAAATGTGATGTAATGAATGATTGTGTTTTAAAGTGGCTAGTGTGGGTGGAATCATATTATTGTGTTGAAATGTAGTTAATTATTCTGTTTGTTTTAGTCTGGGTTAATGAGGTCGTTTTTTCTTAGGATGAGAAAGAAAATCATTTGTATGACCTTGTAAATGTATTTCAACTATGTGCCAACATTCTCTCTCTCTCTCTCTCTCTCTCCTCTCTCCCTCCCTCTTCTCTTTCTCTTCCCACTCTGCCATTTTAGCAATGTCGTTTATCATAGACCAATTAGTGAGCTAATTAATATTTAGCTCTGTCATGGATGTAAAGGACCAACCAGTGTGGCTGTTTATGTAAATGATATTTCTGTTGCAACTGATCTGATGCAGAAAGTATTTGTTCTTTTTAAAAAAATGACAACTTCAAAAATTAAAGTTAAAAATTAGAATTTTAATTTAAAAACTGGAGGCTTAAAGTTAGTTAAAATTATAACTGATTATAAAGGAACAAAAAGTGATAGACAAAAAAGATAAAAATATATAGATAATAATAATAAGGATATAAATTATATCATCTTAGGGATTATATTTGAATATGTGTGTATATGATGATGGTCTTACAACTACCACAGCCAACTCCATCATGACTTCTGCTACCCCCCCCCCTATTTCTATCCAATTTTCAATCTCCACTTTTGGAAAGTAATGACATTTTGTTATTCCATCATCTTGGACATGTTGCCTTGATCATTCCCTCTAGCTCCTCAACACCATCACTTCTCTCTTTCTCTCTCTCTCTCTCTCTCTCTCTCTCTCTCTCTCTCTCACCATTCCATCCCTTATCACTCTCACTAACCCCTAACACTACTCTTTCTCTTTCCCTTTTATTGTTCCCTTCCTTAACTCTGAATTATTCAACCAACACCCCCTAACAACAACAACAACACCTTGCCTTACAGTCATCACCCTTTTTCTTATTCTTTCTGTCTGAAATGAAAGTTCTTTAGTTTTGCAATTTATTAGGTGACATTACCAGTTCTGGTATCACAAAAAAGGTACTCTGAACACTTTTTGTAAAGTGGTAGGCAGTAGGAAGACTATCCATCTGTAGAAACCATGCCAAAACAGATACTGGAGCTCAGTGCAGTCCCCTATTTCATTGGATTTTGTCAAACCATTCAGCCCCTGCCATCATGCAAGATGGATGGCCAATAAATGATAAATGATTGGTTTTTCATTTGAAGTTATGTAAATCACAGTTTTGCTGTGTCTTTCTGGTTTGTAATACTGAAATGTTTTTTAAAACTTTTATACCTACAAATACACATTCTTTTAGTTGTCTGCTCATTATAGGTTCCTTAAAATATAGAATTTCATAGGTCTCAGCTGTGCAGAGATTACAAGGCATTTTATTTCCATTAAATGCTCCAGCTTTCATTATTATATTCCATTTTTTGTTGCTGCAATTTAATTTAACTTTTGACTTTTGAGCCTAAAACTAGATATTATCCTCACAAAAAAAATAGTATTTTTTTAGTCCCCATAACCATTCCATTTATTTTTAAAATTTATTTTTACCCTTATTTTTATCGTCATTATTACTACATTATTATTTCTTATCAATTTCTGTTTCAATTAGATATATATATGTGTGTGTGTGTGTGTGTGTGTGTGTGTGTGTGTGTGTGTGTGTGTGTGTGTGTGTGTGTGTGTGTGTGTACATGTGCACAAATATGTATGTGTGTGTTAATATATCTACATACATACAAACACTGAAATTATATTCAATTCATACTCTTCTCTCTTTTTAAATTGCAAATTATTTATAGAAATAGATTCTTCATAAAATCAGGTTCAATCCAAATATCATAACAATATACACACTGGTCAATCTTTACACACATGATAGAACTAAATCATATTTTACTTATTAACTTTATAATTAACATTATATCAAAAAAACCATGTCATAACAGTTATTGTAGAGAACTCTCAGTAATCTACCTGGTCTCACTGCAGTGGCCATATTAGCTGCAGTTTCACTACTCAACTGCTACTTGACTTTAATTAAATCTGAAAGAACGAGGGGCAAAGTTGACCTTGGCTAGATTTGAACTTAGAATGTAAAGAGCCTGAAAAAATTAGTGCTATAACAATTCCACCATCTAACAATAATGATAATGATAGTAGTTGGTATCCAATTTGATGTGCGCTAAATGTTAAGGCTGCACCGTGTGAAGAATAATGTGATTAGATTTAGTAATATTGTGTGTTGGTTGTTGTTGTTGTTATTGTCAGGTTTGTTGTCTGAACATCAGTGAGTCATGTGACATCAAAAGAGAGATCAACGGAAATTGGTGAAACATCAACTAAATAAAAACAGGATATGAAATGATATGTTGGTGAAGCAGCTCTTTCTTCTACCCCTCGCCTACCACCACCACCACCACCACCCACTCCTAGAGCCTTTAATTACTTCAATTATTAGTTATTTTCTCATCATTTTATACACTTGCTTCCCTTCATTATATATATATATATACCATTTGATAAATG
This sequence comes from Octopus bimaculoides, assembly GCF_001194135.2. Classification (NCBI taxonomy): domain Eukaryota; kingdom Metazoa; phylum Mollusca; class Cephalopoda; order Octopoda; family Octopodidae; genus Octopus; species Octopus bimaculoides. The sequence continues at coordinate 8,576,477 of NC_068981.1, read as the reverse complement.
CAATAACAAAATGGCTAGTAATAGTTTCATGCTTTAGAGATACAATAATTTGGCAGATTTATATATAACATGCACAATATCTCCTAGCGATCTTTCCGGCTCAGTTCATAAAGTTAGATATATTTAAAAACCAGGATGCTGGCCTATGAGAAAAATAAAAGAAGAAAAAAATAAGAAGGAAATTGAGGCAAAAAGTGGAATGAGAAGAAAGAAAAGAAATCTGCCAATTTAATGTGTCTTAAAGCATGAAACTATTAACAGCTCTTTTGCAAATTGTGTATATTAAATGATATTTATATGTCACTGGATGGAATACTTGTTTCGTTGATCCTACGTGTAATGGAACAATAAACTATGCATACACACACACACACACACACACACACACACACACACACACACA
>NC_068981.1:8574021-8575073 GCF_001194135.2 Octopus bimaculoides | reverse complement strand
ATATATATATATATATATATATATATATATACACTCGGAACTGGCTTATTTCACTTTCCATTTACCAGATTCACTCTTAAGGTTTGGTTGGCCTAGGGCTCCAGTGAAAGGCATTTGTCCAAGGTGCCATGCAGTGGGACCAAAGCCAAAACAATGCGGTTCATAAGCTGAATCACACAGACACACTTGGATCTCTTTTACACACAGAGAAATCTATATGGTTGTTTGATGAAGAAGTTTGCTGCCTGGCAACCACCTGGTCTCAGGTTCAGTCTTACTGTGAGGTACCTTGGTCAATTGTCTTCTGCTCTGGCCATAATCCAACTAATATTTTGTGGGAGAATTTAGTAGATGGAAACTGAAAGCAAGCCATCAGATGCCTACACATCCAGAGACATCACCAATGGCTCTTAACAAACTCACTTCCAGCCATGCCACTCTCTACTAGACTCAGTTTCCCTCACTGTTTCCTTTCAACTTCTACACCCCAGCATTTGGGGGAAAAAATGAAAGGTACTGGCGAGAGTTACTTTAGAGCTGCAGTCTGAAATATAAAGATGGGAAGGTCATGACTGGAAAGCTTTTGATCATAAGTCTACACTATTAAGATTGACTTAGAGCTAAATAACCATAGGTCTGTTCTATCAGGACTGACCTTGGGCTAAACAACAACAACAACGACATACCCTTAGTTAAATCGTTAATAAATCTTTTTAGAGAATTTGATCACCATGTCAGTTACTTTGTTTTGATGTTGGGCCCCAGGCAGTAGAGTGTTCCCAAAGACAGTAGATTGCCCCCAAAGACAGCAGACCATCTCCAAAGACAGCAGTGTCCCCAAAAACAACCCCATGGCTGGCATTACTACTCAGATGTTAGTTTGACTCAGTATCAACATGAGCAACGGGAACAGATCCAGGTTGCTGGGTCAAGTAGTTCTGGCAAAATGGTCACTGGATTAGATAACTCTTTCAAAATTTTGCTCAATACCAGCAAATTCTCAGAGATGGATGACTCAGTTTCATTACCCCCCACTTTAGTTTCATCACCCC
>NC_068981.1:8571352-8573936 GCF_001194135.2 Octopus bimaculoides | reverse complement strand
TTTTCAATTGAAACTCTTTTATTGACCCTGAAATGACGGAAAGCAAAGCCAACCCCTTGGTGGCATTTGAACTCAGAACATAAAGCTGAAAGAAATGCTGCTAAGCATTTTGTCCAAGGCTCTAACTGTTCTGCCTGCTCCCCTCCTTACCTGATTAGATAATTAATAACTAATTAGATAGCTTAAGGATTTCAGTAAAATCCTACTAACACAATGAGCGTTGGGGAGGGCAGGTTGTATGGTACCAAACTTTGGGAAAAACCCAGGTGAAATAAACAGAAAATATCATTGCTCTTGGAGTAGTAGTAAGTTCTTGTATTCTTCCTCGTTAGCTGCATATCAGTCACATAATTAGTTTGCAATTAATATTCTATTGATACATCTATAAATCAAACTGTTTTTTATCTTCTTTAGTTTCATTCTCGTTCTGATATTTTGTATTGGTTTTATAATTTCTTGTTCTTTTAAAGAGAGATCAACAAACTTGATTAGTTGTCTGTGGAAGTGAATCAAGCTTTAATCAATATCTTCAGTGTTAATTAGATGGACCACAATTTGATCTTCTCAGCACTGCATTATCACTATACACATGCATATACTGTATTTGGTGGCTTTAAAGATGCACACAGGTATTAGATGCACCCCAATTTCTCCGGTGCACATATGACAAGGGGTGATTTTATAAGACTTTTGGGGAAGGGGGAACAAGTTACTTATACACCATCAAATACAGTCGCTCTCTCTCTCATATATATATGAGAGAGAGAAAGAGACAGAGAGAGACATCATCGTCATTGTAATCATCATTAAATTTCCTTTTTCCATGCTGCCATGGGTTGAACGGTTTGACAGGAGCTGGTAAGGCTGGGAACCAACCAGGCTCCATTGTCTGTTTTGGCAAGGTTTCTGCATTTCCACAGCTGGATGCCCTTCATAATGCCAACTACTTAACAGAGTGTACCGGGTGCTTTTTACATGGCACCAGCATATAATCATCATCATTGTTTAACATCCGTTTTCCATGCTGGCATGAGTTGGACAGTTTGACAGGAACTGGCCAACTGGAGAGGTATTCAGGCTTCAAGTGTCTGTTTTGACATGGGTTTCTATGGCTGGATGCCCTTCCTAATGCCAACCAATTTACAGTGTGTTCTGGGTGCTTTTACATATCCCATAAAAAAATGTTTTTCCTTTCATATTGCAGTGAATTAATTCCAAAGTATATTATTGCAGTGAAATGATTTCAAAATAGAATAAAATGTATTAAAAAACTATTATCATAATCAAATTATTTCAAAAGATATTATTACATATTCTACAATATCATATCATTATTCAAAATACATTAGTAGCCTTAAATGAAGGCTAGTAGCAAGGCATTACACGTGTGCATTGCAATGAATATCTTCTGTACAAAGTGAAACCGGTTTGAAATTATGTTACTTAGATGTATTTTGTAACTATAAACTTTGAAGAATTTAATAAGGTATTTTGAAATGACTTGAATCTACTTTGGAATTCATAATCTTGAATTGATTTGAGTGTAGTAATGTATTTTGGATATGATGTTTTAGAATATCTCTTAAAATCTCTGAAAATATTTTGATTGTGATGATCAGTTTTTCAGTGCATATTATTCTATTTTGAAATGATTTGACTGTAATGATATATCTGGAATTAAATCATTGCAATATAAAAAGAAAAACACATTTTATTATTATTATTATTATTATTATTTCATATCTCCTGACTTGTGTGCAAATGTTTTTGTGTGTGTGTTGTTGTTGTTGTAGAGTAATGTAAACTGGTAACATTTGAAATTTCATAAACCATATTGTTATAAATAACATCATTAATCATGACCCTGAGAAAACATATTTGTTGCTGTTATTGTTGTTTAAGATAATTCAATAACTTATTCTTCTATATTTTTCTCTTCATTTTCATTAAGAGTTTGTTTTTTTAATGTGATAGTTTTATTTGTTTGTTTTTTATAGTATTTTTGTAATATTTTCTTAATTAGAGACTCGGGCTGGGCTGAGTTGGGTTGGGGGTTTTATTATATAATCATTGACAAAAAACAAACTTTTTTCCCATCCCATTAATCCAATAAACCCAAATATGACTGTTTTGTTGACCTAAATCAATCCTTCAATTTAGTGAAATACAAACCTAATGGGTAGGGCTAGGGTCCTACCCTTTAAAGTTTAAGGTTCAAATTACTACCTTATATTGTGAAGTCCTTCCCCACGTTTTATTTTCCTCCTTTTTTTTTTTGTTTTCTTTAATTTCACTTTATTGCAAAGTTATAAACAAATTTTGTCCTGTTGAAACAAACTTTTTGTCAACACTTTCCCTTTACTCTTAACCTAGTTTCTCAACTCCACCATTGGCTGGCCTAGTGGAGAATTCAAGCTACAGGATCTGTTTTCCACATACATCTCTGTACATACTGGCATCTTTTGTATATTCCATATAAGGAAAACTTAGAATTTATTAGAGAAAAATAATTTGGTTAGTTTACTGATACCAAAATCTGTTTTATTAAAGTAAAACAGATAATGGCTTATATTTTCAGTTATTT
>NC_068981.1:8569421-8570900 GCF_001194135.2 Octopus bimaculoides | reverse complement strand
AGAAACTTTATGTTCCAAATATCAGTTTAACCCAACCTACCTGAAATTGCTTCTGGCTCTGTAGTACAAATGTCTTGTTTTCAAAAGTTTTGAATTAAAATCTTCCACCAAACCTTAGTCACAATTTATGTTTCTAACACTAGTTTAATGATAACGAAGTTATTTTACTAAATTTTTTTGTTATATCGAAAATTAATTGAAAGAAACACAAAGCATTTCAACAGAAATATGGTAATGCAAATGTTAATAATGATAGAGTTATTTTAAATTCTTCATTATCTTCAAAATTAATTGAAATGAAGACAGATTTTTGTGTGAAAGTTTCCTTGTCCTGACTTTGTCTGATACTTGTAAAGCAATTGTCATTACCTTACAACATATTTCAACAGAAACCTCGTGAGAAAATCAGTAAATTATGTATTTCATATTTTATGATGATTTAAAATTTTGGCTGGTGGTGGTGGTGGTGTGGAGAGTAAGCTGATTACAGCCACTCCAAGTTTTGAGTGCTCCTTATACTTAAATCTTTACTGCCCACAAGGGGCTACACACAGAGGGGACAAACAAGGACAGACAAACGAATTAAGTCAATTATATCGACCCCAGTGCATAACTGGTACTTATTTAATCGACCCCGAAAGGATGAAAGGCAAAATCGACTTCAGCGGAATTTGAACTCAGAACGTAGCGGCAGACAAAATACCGCTGAGCATTTAGCCCGGAGTGCTAACGATTCTGCCACCTTGCCGCCTTAAGTGCTCCCTGAGTGCTCCTTATACTATCAACTCTGAAAGGCAAGGTCAACCTAAGCAGAGTTTGAACTCAATGTAAAGACGGGTGAAATGCCAACAGTTCTGCCAGCTTGTGACTTAATCTTCTATTTAATAATAGAGGGATATGAACAGAGCTTGGACTTCTTAAAAAATGACCGTTGTGTGAAAATTTCAACAGAAACTCCTACACTGAGCATGATTGTATGTGTGAAAATTGAAACATCCTTCGCCATTCTTGTCATTTCTGCTGTATATACCCTGTCGTGTATAGATTTAGAACAAACTGACTTTATTAAATTCTCCTCTTCCAGCTGTTGATTCTCTTGCAGCACTGACCCCTGGCAAAAGAGCCACCGGTTTGTTTGTTAGACTCCTCACAAAAATATCAAACTTTCTCTCTCTATAATTGCGTATATACACTTTTTTTCACACATTTTTCTGTATTTTGCCTTTAGCCCTGTTTTTTCTTGTGCATGTGCATATATAAACGTGTGTATGAACCTTTTTTGTGCGTGCGTGTTCGAGCATGTATGCGGGTGTGTATATATTTCTTGGCAAATGTGTGGGTGAGCATGTGTGAGTTTCAAGTGGATGAGTATATACATATAGGCACATGCATGTGGGTATTCGTGCGCGCATGTGTATGTATGGACATATGTGCTTACGCAAATACTATGAACATTTTTACTCCCTTACCTTTACTCCC
>NC_068981.1:8557195-8569367 GCF_001194135.2 Octopus bimaculoides | reverse complement strand
AATTGAAGAGATGCTGGCGTGGGTTTCTGCCCCAACATCCGAAACTCAGAGTTTTATCATGGCTACCGAATAATTGTCACATATTATATTACAGATAAATTCCTCTATTTACATAATATCGAGGTCTCTTTCATTCTTTTGTTGTCTTGCCATTTCTATCAATACATATATATATGTGTGTGTGTATATATATATATATGTGTGTGTGTATATATCTGTGTGTGTATATGTGTGTATGTATGTGTGTGTATATATCTGTGTGTGTATATATGTGTGTGTATATGTCTATATATATGTGTGTGTGAACATATATGTGTATGTATAGATGTGTGTGTGTATATGTGTATATGTGTATATATAGGTGTATGTAAACAATAGATTAAATAGAGAGATACAATTGACAATCAAATAATTTATTTATATTATAACATAACATCCTATGAATATAATGTAATATAAAATAAACAATTATTAAAAAGCCAACAATTTGTTTTGACTTTATACATTTTTTGATAAATAAACAAGTCAATTCACTTATATAAGTCTCACCAGAGCCAATCGACGAAGTTCCACGTGAAAGGGTGGCTGGATTGTAAAAAATTAATTCAAATGCCAATACGGTTGTTTTGCTGGTATAATGGAGAAATTACCTGTTGACATCTCATTAAAAGACATTCTGGTCCCACCCAGGAAGGATTTTATGAAAAATCTTATTACTTTATTATATTCATAGTATATTATGTTATATTATGATATAAATAAATTATTGGATTGGCAATAGAATATCTCTCTATTTAATTTATTGTTTGTAATTTACATTACACCAATATTTATGTGGTATTCAACCGATGAACCAGTGAATTGGATGTTTTACACCCACCTTTAAAGGGAGTCTTTTCTTCAGTTTGTTACTTTATATGTGTGTATGTGTGTGTGTGTGTGTGTGTGTGTGTGTGTGTGTGTGTGTGTGTGTGTGTGTGTGTGTGTGTGTGTGTGTGTGTGTGTGTATGTATATGTGTGAGTATATATATGTATGTGTGTATATGTGTGTGCATATATGTATATGTGTATATGTATGTAAGTATATGTGTGTGTATATATATAAGTATATGTGTCTATATATATATATGTATATATATATGTGTGTGTGTGTGTGTGTGTGGAGGTGCAATGGCCCAGTGGTTAAGGCAGCGGACTCGCGGTCATAGGATTGCGGTTTTGATTCCCAGACCAGGCGTTGTGAGTGTTTATTGAGCGAAAACACCTAAAGCTCCACAAGGCTCCAGCAGGGGATGGTGGCGAACCCTGCTGTACTCTTCCACCACAACTTTCTCTCACTCTCACTTCCTGTTTCTGTTGGACCTGTAATTCAAAGGGCCAGCCTTGTCACACTGTGTCACGCTGAATATCCCCGAGAACTACGTTAAGGGTACACGTGTCTGTGGAGTGCTCAGCCACTTGCACGTTAATTTCATGAGCAGGCTGTTCCGCTGATCGGATCAACTGGAACCCTCGACGTCGTAAGCGACGGAGTGCCAACAACAAATATGTGTGTATATATATATGTGTGTGTATAAATGTATATATATGTGTGTGTGTATATATATATATATATGTGTGTGTATATATATGCATATGTGTATATATATATATATATATATATATATATATAAAAGTATATATATATGTGTGTGTGTGTGTGTGCGTGTATATATATATGCATCATCATCATCATCGCTTAACGTCCGCTTTCCATACTGGCATGGATTGGATGGTTTGACTGAGGGCTGGTGAGCCAGAAGGCTACTCCAGGCTCCAATCTGATCTGGCAAAGTTTCTACAGCTGGATGCCTCTGAGAGTGCAGTGGGTGCTTCTTATGTGCCACCAGCATGAGGGCCAGTCAGGCATTACTGGCATCGACCACGCTCAAATGGTGCTTTTTATGTGCTACAAGCACAGGAGCCAGTCAGGTGGCACTAGCAATGATCACGCTTGAATGGGGCATTTAATGTGCCACTGGCACAGATACCAATCAGGTGGTACTGTCATTGGCCATGATAATGACTTCACTTGCCTCAACAGGTCTTCACAAGCACAGTTTATTGCCCAATGATTGAAGGGTACTCTTCAATGGGCCAGTTATGCTGCACTGGCATAGGCCATGGTTATGGTCTCATTTGGCTTGCTGGGTCTTCTCAAGCACAGCATATCTCCAAAGGTCTTGGTCACTTGTCATTGCCTTGGTGAGGCCCAATGTTCGAAGGTTGTGCTTCACCACATCATCCAAGGTCTTCCTGAGTCTACCTCTTCCACAGATTCCCTCAACTGCTAGGGTGTGATACTTTTTCACACAGCTGTCTTCACCCATTCGCAACACATGGCCATACCAGCACAGTCGTGTCTCTTGCACATGACATCTGATGCTTCTTAGGTCCAACTTTTCTCTCAAGGTACTGACACTCTGTCGAGTATGCACACTGACATTACACATCCATCGGAGCATACTGGTTTCATTCCTTACAAGCTTACGCATGTCCTCAGCAGTCATGGTCCATGTTTCACTGCCATGTAGCATGGCTGTTCGTACACATGCGTCATACAGTCTACTTTTTACTCTGAGCGAGAGGCCCTTTGTTACCAGCAGAGGTAGGAGCTCTGTGTACTTTGCCCAGGCTATTCTTATTCTAGCAGCTGAACTTTCAGAGCATCCACCCCTGCTACTGACTTGGTCTCCTAGGTAACAGAAGCTATCAACTACTTGTAGTTTTCCCCCCTGGAACGTAACGGAAGCTGTTTTCTGCACATTTTCAGTGTTTGTTGCAGGAATTTCTCCTGCAGCTGTCTTACCAGAAATATAACGTCAGTGGTGCTTAACCCTGGCCCAAATCCCAACTGCATCTCAATGAAGCAGTGCTGTTGACATGTTGTATCTCTTCTACTGCCTAGTCTTGTTCTGTAGAAACTAAGTACTTGACATGTAACGATGCATGATAGTCCCAGATTCAGATGGCTGTCATAGTGGAGACAGCTAAGGTATACTCTGCCAGAACATAATGTTTGTTGTTTCTCTACATTTAGTGCTCTTAGGGCCAGTGAAGGATGACGTTGCTGCTATCTCTCTGTCTGTGTGTCCCTTATGTTTGCTAAGGCTGAATGGGGGAAAATTTAGTACTTTTGAATGTGCATCTGGGTATTTGAACATAGTTTTCCATGTAGTGACAGTAAGTGTTTTGGGGTTACAGTTTGTTGCAGAAACTAACTGCCCCCAACCCCTTTACATATCCAGGTGACCTTTTGTTTATGATAGTTTTGTGTTGTTGTATAGGTGGCCCTGTGTACAACCTCTAATGATGCACAGCCTTTCCCAAATTTGGTGTTCTTCGTTTTGGCAAGATTAAGGCCCCAAGAACTACTTTCACACATCAATGATGGATGGAACATATTGTTTGTAAAGAATTATTGTTTCTTTCTGATGACCAAATGTGAGACTTGTGATTGCTGTTTGTGTGTTGTTTTGATATCTTTACTATCTTCTTTGTGTGCCAAAGATATTGTAGAGGTTTTCTATATCATCGTTATCATCTTCATTAGCACCATTATCATCGTCGTCATCACCATCATGTTTGTGCGTGTGTGTGCATGCGTGTGCGTGCATGTGTGTGCGTGCATGTGTGTGTGTGTTTGTGTGTGTATATGTATTGTCATTTATTTATTATGTTAATCTAGTTAAGAATTAGTAATTTCTTAAGGATTTTCTGTCTAAAGCCACCACTGATAGGAGATCAGGTAAAATTATTGATCTCCATAATTTTTAATTCAATTTAAGAACAAAATAGGATTTAGTAAAGAATTCCATCGCCCGTGATCTTCGTTCTAATCTGTTCTAAATTGAGGGATTCAGATTAAAACAGGATCATAATTGACTTCTTTTGTTTCGAATTAGTTTCATTATAAAACTAAAGCTTTTCACTGTGAAGTGGTAGCTTAGCTTAATTTTAGTGGGCGGTGGAGGGGGGGGAGGTAAGTGATGAAGTAAAGTTAATCCTTCTTAATATCATTAGTGATTGAGTACAGTGAAGATATATCACCATCACTCATTAATTACACCAATTACTTCGTTTATCCTTTTATAGTTTCACATCAGTTTCTGTCCAGTTCTTTTTTATTTCATTTCAGTCCTCACACTTGATGAAATCATTTTCAGGAAATTGTCATTTCATTTCACAACATTTATCTATGGCCTTAGACAAGTTCCTCTACTCCACTATACTCTTTCCTTTCAAATCTATGACCTTAGACAAGTCACTTCACTCTGCTGTTTCCTTCCTTATAAATATGTATGACTTTAAATAAGTTCTCCCACATTACTATACTCATTTCCTATGTATGACCTCAGACAAGTTCCTTCACTCCACTGTAGCCATTACCTGAACTCTGTGTACAAAAATCTATGTCATAATGATCCAACAAATGAACCTCTAGAAATAGCTGCTAAATTCCCTTCAGGTCACATCCTAGTCTTAAAACAGAAGGATACATTGCATATTATAGTTGTAAAAGTTTAGTTTAAAAGACAAAACAGTCCTAGCAGGAATAACATTTGTTAATTACCATTCCTGCCGGTGGCACGTAAAAAGTACCATTTGAGCATGATCGTTGCCAGTGTTGCCTGACTGGCTCCTGTACCGGTGGCACGTAAAAAACACCATTCGAGCGTGGTCGTTGCCAGTGCCACCTGACTGGCTCCTGTGCTGGTGGCACATAAAAAACACCATTTGAGTGTGGTTGATGCCAGTACCCTCATGCCAGTGGCACACAAAAAGCACCCACTACACTCTCGGAGTGGTTGGCATTAGAAAGGGCATCCAGCTGTAGAAACTTTGCCAGATCAGATTGGAGCCTGGTGCTGCCTCCTGGCTTGCCAGCCCTCAGTCAAACCGTCCAACCCATGCCAGCATGGAAAGCTGATATTAAACAACGATGACGATGATGAGCTTCGTCTAATTCTAAGATTGTTCTTACTAAACTGTAAGTGACCCTCTCAGTGACCAAATCCATTCATGACCATCCTGTCTTTTCATCCCAGTAGTATATATCCAACGCTACAGTATTCAGTGTCTCTTTCCTCTTTTAATGCAATAGGATGTGATTTGAGAGAGATTTGGCTACTATTTCCAGTAGGTTGAGCAAGTACATCAAAGCCTTTACAACAGTTTCACTGTGTTGCTGAATGGATTAAACCTATTTTTTAAATGTTATTGAGGTACTTTGCTTAATTCTGCTGAGGTACTTGTATTTGAATTGAACTGTGACACGATGTGAACCCTTCACATGAGAAATACTAAAACACACACACACACACATGCATATATGTCCAACAGTAAAGTTTCCAGTGCCTAAGGAATCACGATTGGTTATCAAGAGCTGGCAGAAACGTTAGCACACCGGGCGAAACACTTAGCGGTATTTCGTCTGCTGTTGTGTTCTGAGTTCAAATTCCACCAAGGTCGACTTTGCCTTTCATCCTTTCTGGGTCAATAAATTAAGTACCAATTACGCACTGGAGTCGATGTAATCAACTTAATCCCTTTGTCTGTCCTTGTTCGTCCCCTCTATGTTTAGCCCCTTGTGGGCAATAAAGAAATAAGATGTGACCACTTGATCTGATGTGCTAACGATTCTACCAGCTCATCATGCTAATAATAATAATAATAATCTTCTTTACTATAGGCACAAGGCTTGAAATTTGGGTAAGGTAGAGAGTTGATCACATCAGCTCCATTGCTCGTCTGATACTTAATTTATCGACCCGGAAGAGGATGAAAGGCAAAGTTGACGTTGGTGGAATTTGAACTCAGAACATAAAGACTGGCGAAATATCACTTAGCATTTTGTCCGGCGTGCTAATGATTCTGCCAGCTCACCACCACCACCACCATAATAATAATAATAATAATAATAATAATAATAATAGAATCTCATTAGAATAATCAGAAATGGTTAATGATTTCTAAGATAAGAAGAAACAGTATTTACCATTCTGTCTTAAGAAATGTAAGAACAGGAAACTAAAGTATTGGCAGGATCAACATTTACCATTTTAACATCTGTCTTGCTGTTGTGTTTGTGTGAGGTACTTTAGTTCTCATTACTTAATGGTGTTCACTGGTTGGACACAAATTCTATTTTTATCATAAACCACTTCCACATAAGAGGCTCTTGTTTTGTATTACAAGATTCTGCTGTTTTTCATCATCACATGGTGCTGCTACACAAGAAAGTGTCTCTTGGTTCTAGCTGTCTCCTTTGGTTTCTTATTAACTCTATCGTATGTTGTTGTCGAACCATCTCTGACAATTGTTTTAATTCCTCAGCAAAGGGTTTTGATAGCAGGGCCTTAAGTCTTGGTTTATTTGTTCTAATTATGTTGGTTTTGTTAAGCAACTAATTAGGGGTGGTTATCTGCTAAAATGTAAGTAAAAAGTGAAATCAGTTGCTCAGATCCTATTCCTGGTATCATACTTTCAGTTTGGCAAAAATGATTTTAAAATTAGTTTAAGAGAGCAAATATAGATAATAATAATAATAATGATAGTAATAATGATAGTAATAACAATAATAATAATAATGATAGTAATAATAATAATAATAATAATGATAGTAATAATAATAGTAATAATAATAATAATGATAGTAATAATAATAATAATAATAATAATAATGATAGTAATAATAATAATAATGATAGTAATAATAATAATAATGATAGTAATACTAATAATAATAATAATGATAGTAATAATAATAATAATAATTTTTTCAGATTTTGCCACAAGGGCAGCCATTTTTTTTTTTTTGGCGGGGGGAATAAGTCAATTACATCAACACCAGTGTTTCACTGGTATTAATTTATCAACCCCAAAAGAATGAAAGGCAAAGTTGACCTCAGTGGAATACATACGAAGAGTAAAGGTCGTGCCTATAATAATTGGTGTGTTGGGAAACGTAAGCAAAAAGAGATAGCCAAATGGCTGAAGAGGATTGAAATAGAATGAGCTCCTACAGAAAGCTTGTTTCTTAGGGACAGCAAGGATTACCAGGAGGGTTCTAAGCACTTGAAAGACTGCTGAAAACTTGTGGATACATAAGGTTACGGGTAGTAACCCACTACCCACATAAATCCTATCAGGAATAAAACCGAACCTGAGCAAAACCAAAATAATAATAATAATAATAATAATAATAATAATAGATGGCACTCTGTCGATTATGACGATGAGGGTTCCTGTTGATCCAATCAATGGAACTGCCTGCTTGTGAAATTAATGTGCATGTGGCCGAGTACTCCACAGACACGTGTACCCTTATAATGTAGTTCTCAAGGAGATTCAGTGTGACACAGAGTGTGACAAGGCCAGGCCCTTTGAAATACAGATACAACTCATTTTTGCCAGCTGAGTGGACTGGAGCAGCGTGAAAATAAAGTGTCTTGCTCAAGGATACACGTTGCCGGGAATTGAACTCATGACCTTACATTCGTGAACCAAATACCCTAACCACTAAGCCACACACCCTCACAATAATAATAATGATGATGATGATGATGATGATAGTGGCTTAAAATTTTGGCAGAAAGTCAGCAATTTTAGTGGGAGGAAATTAGTGAATTACATGAACCTCAATATATGACTGGTACTTATTACTTTATGAAACCAAAAAAGATAGAAGCAAAACTGACCTCAGCAGAATGTTCAACCCAGAACATAACTGAAAGAAACAATAGAATAACAATGGTTTCCTTTATTTGCCACAGGGATAACAGATGAAGAAGGGGCCACTGTGAATATAGATTACAATTTATGATCAAGGGGTCCCACAAGATGCTAACTGCCATGGACTTCTTCATCCAATTGTCTGAATTATCTGAGATTAAAAAGCTGCAAGACATGCTGTTCAGTATTTTGTGTGATGCTCTGAAGATTCACAAGATCACAGGTTCAATTCCTGGATGGGGCAGCATGTTATGTTTTTGAGTAAAACATTTCATTTCACGTTGCTCTCATGCTGTGTGGGGACGAGCATGTCAAAGACTGGGCTCAGTGTTGCCTCTGCATTACATAACGAAAGGCAAGTAAAAGAGGTTGAGGTAGGATTTGCCCTCCTACCCCATAAAGCAACAACTACCCAAACAGACCCATCGGCTGGGAGGTTGCCACCTGCAAAGGCATCACCTGCCAGGAGTAAGCAATCACCAACAAATGATGGATGCAACAACACACTGTTACAGCACATGTCCCCCTACTACTACTACTGCTACTTCATTTTACTTGATGTTCTAACATTTTGAGTTCTGGGAATTTCCTTCAATATGTTTGGATACATAAAAGCGAACATGTGGAAACTCTTCTTCATCAGTAGTCAGAATGCTGGAATGCTGGACTTTGTTAGAAATACCTTTGTCTTCCAGTGCTTACTTAATTAACTTGGAAATTCTTGATTATGTGATCAGCCTGTGAATGCCCTAGCAATTCACATACAAAGCAAACTAAATAATATTTTTCACTTTGGTGCAAGGCTCTTCATGTCTGGAGGGTGGAGTGCAGTTGTCTCAGTCTCTGGTTTATGACTAATTATTGACTCCCAAAAGAATAAAAGCAAAACTGACCTGCGTTGGATTTGAACTTGGAATGTTGGGAGTTGATCTACACATGTGTGTTTGAGAGAGAGAGAGAGAGAGAGATGAAGGTTTGATTGCTGTGTACTCCTACTTCTAAGAAAAAAAGAGAGAACTCAATATTGTTTGTATTGTAATATTCAATTTGGGAAAATCAATATATCTCTGTGATCATCAGTTTCATAAAGTGAAGAATCTTCAGATGAAACCGATAGTCACTGAGATTATATTATGGAACTTGCCAACATTCTCTCTCTATTTCTCTTTCTGCCTCTCTCTCTGTATGCATATTTCGAAATGTGGAGTAGATGGAACAGGGACAACTGACGAAGGGCTATACTCTTTATGTTGCATGTCTCGTTTCTCTATTTGTTTTTTGTTTTTTTTTTGTTTGAAAAAAAGTTCGTTTTCTATGTTTTCATTTCTCATTATGTTTAACGTTTTTTTGACGTCCTGTACTCATATATGCATGTATATATACATATATATGTAGGTATGTACATATATGTATGGATATATGCATATATTTATATATTATTTATATTATATACATACATACATACATACATACATTCATATATATATATATATATATATAATAGTCATGTTATAATAATAGCAAGGTCACATGACATAGTAATACTCTCATATACTCTGTCATATGACATATAGTAACTGTCATTGTCATATGACATAGTAACAATGACTTGTATTAATTCATACCATGTCGACTTACATGAATTGACATTTGATCTGTTTTTATATTAAATATTGTCATCATCATCATCATCATAATGTAACGTGTGATACATTGTTTCTTGTTTCGTTTCTTTATTGCCCACAAGGGGCTAAACATAGAGGGGACAAACAAGGACAGACAAAGGGATTAAGTTGATTACGTCGACCCCAGTGCGTAACTGGTACTTAATTTATCAACCCCGAAAGGATGAAAGGCGAAGTGTTTCATAATTAAACTGCAACTACCCTTACCATGTCAGAAAGGGCACTCTGACTAGCTCTAAGTGTTGAAAATGCTGGGATGGTCACGGCTGGAGTGCCTTTGATCCTTGGCCTTTCTAATCAAGGCTGGCCCCTGGAACTAAACACCAAGTGACCTGCTCAGTTTCCTCTCCTCCTCACCTTCTTCTTCTTCTTCTGTCGCATCCCCCCTCTACTCGTTCTCATTGACACCACCATACACCTCCACCCACATCCTTCTCTTTCTTCTTCTCTTGTCATTTCGTTGTCCTTGTCCTTGGCAATGCTCTCCCACATTTCACACACTGCTGCTAATCAAACCACTTAGGCTTATTATGACAAAACACTCACCATCCTCCGTTCCCTACCAACCACCAGATATTGTTGTTGTTGCTGTTGTTTTTCATCATATTACATTATAAATTAGTCACTGCTTCACCTATTTCCCTCCTTTTTTACTCCAGTTACCCATAATGCATTCCTCAATGAAGATAATAAATTTCCTCTTAATTTACATCTCGGATTTTATTTCAACTTTTTTTCTTTTTGGAGGTTGTTTTTTTTTTTGTGGTTTGAAGTAAAATGAAATAAATACATAAAACATAGCAAAATGAGTCTCATTTCGTGAATATTTACTCCAGAATTTGTGTGTGTGTGTGTGAGAGAGAGAGAGAGAGAAAGAGAGAGAGAGAGAGAGAGAGAGAGAGAGAGAGAGAGAGAGTGTGTGTGGGAGAGAGAGTGTGGGAGAGAGAGAGTGTGTGTGAGTGTGTGTATGCATGCTTGTGTGAGTGTGTATGCATGCCTCTGTGTGAGTGTGTATGCATGCCTCTGTGTGAGAGTGTGTGTGAATGTGTGTGAATGTGTGTGTATGTATGTACAGCAGTGAATTGTCAAAATGTTGACCACAGGTTCTGTATAAAAGATTCTGGATCCAGCAATAACATATTGCTACATGTATTACATCATGAACACATAATACTAAAATATTGCTACATTAAAATACCATCAAATTAATGTGTAATATTGGTTTCAAATTTTGGCAAAAGGACAGCAATTTTCGGGGAAGGGTGATAAGTCGATTCCATCAACCCCACAGTTTTTCTGGTACTTATTTTATCGACTGCAAAAGGATGAAAAGCAAAATCGACCTTAGCAGAATTTGAACTCAGAACACAAACACGGACTAAATGCCACTAAGCATTTTGCCCATGCATGCTAACAATTCTGCCAGCTCACCACCTTATTAATGTTATATTATAATATTGCCTCATTAACATAGCACCTCATTAACATAGCACCTCATTAACATAACACCTCATTAACATATCACCTCATCTGTATCGTTGCCAGTGCCCCTGGACTGGCTCTTGTGTGGGTGGCACATAAGATGCACCATTTTGAGCGTGGCCGTTGCCAGTACCGCCTGACTGGCCTCCGTAGGATTTTCGAGCGAGATCGTTGCCAGTGCCCCTGGACTGGCTTGTGCGGGTGGCACATAAAAGACACCATTTCGAGCGTGGTCGTTGCCAGTATCGCCTGACTGGCCTTCGTGCAGGTGACACGTAAAAGCACCTACTACACTCTCTGATGGTTGGCGTTAGGAAGGGCATCCAGCTGTAGAAACTCTGCCAAATTTAGATTGGAGCCTGGTGTTGCCATCCGGTTTCACCAGTCCTTGGTCAAGCCGTCCAACCCATGCTAGCATGGAAAGCGGACGTTAAACGATGATGATGATGATGATGATATATATATATATATATGCGTAGACATATATATGTATATATGTGTGTTTGTATGTATATGTTCACGCGTGTGTTAGTATGTATATTGATATATATACATACGTGTGTGTATGTGTGCATATGTGGATTCTACAAAGTATTACTTTGGCCATGCCTATTGGAGTAATTTCCCTTTATTCAATGGGTTTTTTTTCCATAGCGTTTTGTCTTAATAACTGATGAAATGCCGGAGCAGTTTTCAGCCCCAGTATCCAAAACTCTGAGTTTTATTATGACAACCAACTAATTCTCACATATCATATTTGTATATATATATATATACAAAATTTCAAGCCACAAAAATGTGAATAGGTTTCATTTCTAAGCATTTACCTTTTTCTTATATTTCTGTTGAAATTTACTGCCTTTGTTTCAATTAATTTTGGAAACAATGAGGAATTAAGTAAAATAGCTTTGTCATTATTATTAAGCTCATGTCTTGAAACATAACGTGAAATTCTGATGGAAATAAGGTTTTTAATTTAGATTCTTTTAGAATCATGAAGGTTGATCTCAAAAGCCTTAACGATTCTCTAGAACTAGTAGTTTCAGTGTCCAGAGTAATTATGGCACTGTGGTGTCAAGAGGCACCGAATCATTGCTATGAAGGTCTCTCTCTCTCTCTCTCTCTCTCTCTCTCTCTCTCTCAGCATCAGACTGTTAACATTTATCAACTGAAAACCAATTGTTAAACAGTTTTTGAATGAATTAATGTGAACTCACTATGTATGTCTCTCT
>NC_068981.1:8552118-8557185 GCF_001194135.2 Octopus bimaculoides | reverse complement strand
CTCTCTCTTTCTGTGTGTGTGTGTGTGTGTGTGTGTGTGTGATCATCATCATCATTGTCGTCTAACTTCCACTTTCCATGCTGACATGGGTTGGATGGTTTGACTGAGGACTGGCAAACCAGAAGGCTGCACCAGGCTCCAGTCTGATCTGGCATTGTTTCTACAGCTGGATGTCTTTTCTAACACCAACCCCTTTACAGATTCTACTGGGTGCTTTTTATATGGCACCAGCACACACACACACACACACACACACACCCACACACATATAAAGTTGTGCAGAAATTGTGTATATTTATTGAATATAACCAAAGTGAAATGTTCATATATACCAAGATATATTTCTTTGAGACACATTATGTATTTATATATTTTATCATATTCCCCATATTTATTAATGAAATGCTGTTTAGAAGTTTTCTGGGATGGATATTAGATGCTACGAAAATAATTAATATATTCTTCACGGAGGCAGTGACCGAGACCTTTTGCATTATGTAGTGTTGTGGCAGATATTGGTGTCACGCAAACTGCCACCTGTGCCAGTGGCACATAAATGCACCCTGGTGTCACACAAATGGCACCCATGCTGGTAGCATGTAAAAACACCCATTACACTCTTGGAGTGGCTGGCATTAGGAAGAGCATCCAGCCGTAGAAACCATACCAAATCAAACTGGAGTCAGGTGCAGCCTTCCAGTGTGCCAGCCCAGTCAAACCGTCCAACCCATGCCAGCATGGACAACAGACGTTAAATGATGATGATGATAATGATGATTCTTGAATGTACAAGTTCATTCAGTAATTGGATTTTATACATAAACCTGATGAGTCAATATTTTGGCATTATTAGCATAATAATATCAATGCAATATATTGTTACACATATTAAGATAATATAGCAATCCTCTTAAAATATCAATGAAACAATTGTAAAATGATGTAATAGATTGAATTGTTAACTCTGTTGTCCTTGTTAATAATTATATAAACTCCATGGGTGTGTATGGATTGTCAGATATGTTATCAGTAAAACTATCCATTTCCATTTTATATGTCTGTGATCGCTGTTACCCATGGATGAGCTGAATAAAGCAAGGTTAAAACCCAAATGAAATTGATATTACATATACATAGGGTGGGGGTATTTATGTGTGTGTGTGTGTTTAAATAAAAGGAAGACTATACTGAGCAATGTTTATTGAAGTCACTCTCCCTCTTTCATTCTCTCTCTCTCTCTCTCTCTCTCTCTCTGTATGTGTGTGTGTGTATATATATATATATATATATATATAGCACCACTGCCACTGCAGTTCTATCCTCCCCACCAACCCCCTGGTGTTGTTCCTTCAAGTCAGTTTTTGGGGTATTTTAATTACTAACAGACACACAACAAAAGTCATATGATTCAACAACAACAAGTTACTACAGAATAACCAGCGGAGCAAAGTGGGGGACTGGAGTGCGGGTGGTGTGGAGTCAGTGGTGGGGAGGGGAACCATACATGACACTGAGAGCAATGAAATATTTCAATCTTAAAATGTTGCACAGAATGACAAACTCAGTAGTAACACAGTTCTGAATAATGTGCATATAAGTATGTGTAATACATGCATGCACACACATGCACATACATACACGTGCACATACACACGTCTTTGCATCAAAAAATGGTTTAACAATAATCACCATCAGCATCATCGTTTAACTCCCACTTACCTCTCTGTGTTGACCAGTAGAGAGAGAGACAGTTGTATAGTCCCACCATGATAAGGTATTAGCAAAGGGAGATGCAGGCAGATGTGTTCTTCCCACCAAGAGGCCAAGTGAAAGAAGTAGAACTGAATTTGGGTTCTGTAGTTTTATATTTTTCTTAGTTAGGTCAGGCTAAACGAACCGCTTTTTCGTCTGTTTTCTGCTCTGACCTAAATTTGACTTGAAATTAGCACAAGTTAAAAAGTTAAACTCTCATAAATTTCTTTGTGCAAAAGCTGAGAACAATAAAAAAGAATTCATAGAAAAATCTAGATTCTCGGAAGCCATTCACTCCAAAGGCATCAACTCCACTGAATGTCACCGATTCCCTCACCAATCTTCTAGAAGCCTCAATTCACAATTATGCTGTTTCCTCTCTTGGTCTTTTCCACAACAACCTTTGCTCTCCTCTACTTACGTCTCTCCCTATATTTCCCTTCAGTCTCAACATCCCCCTCACCTTTCACCTCCCCAACTCATTGACAAACTTCAAACATCATCACAACTGCATCCTTCACTTTTGTCCCACATAATGTGTCTTTATGGAAATTGTTCTCAACAGTTGTGATGACGCTACTGCTGTTGCTGTTACTGCTACAGTTTGCTCTGTAAAGAAATAATTTTAGGTCTTAGTATGTCCTTTTAGATGAAGCAACAGCCTGGACGCTTACCGAAAATCTGGAAACCCAGCTAGATAGAACTTACACCCAAATGTTAAGAGCAGTCTTAAATATATCTTGGAGAAATCATCCCACCAAGAAACTGCTGCTTGCTTCCACTATTATAAGGGAAAGTCATTTACACTTTGCAGGACATTGCTGGCGAGATAAACAAGAGCTGGCCAATGACCCACCGCTGTGGATGCCAAAACATGGTCATGCTTGAACAGGTCGTCTGTACACAATGTGTGTTGATCAACTTAACAGAAACACTGGGTGCCTCTCCGAAGACCTCCCTCAACTAATGCAGGACCAAGATGGATGGCATATGCAGGTTAAAAGATGATGATGATGTCATAATGATTAATTTTGTTATGTCCCAACACCTTGTTGTACCATTCTCTTTCTCTCTCTCGCTCTCTCTCTAGTTTCTCTCTCTCTCTCTCTCTCTAGTTTCTCTCTCTCTCTCTCTAGTTTATCTCTCTCTCTCTCTGTCTCCAATGTCAATCAAATCCAATGTCATTTTCCATTTCCATTTCCAGTGAGAAGGCCATTGCC
This sequence comes from Octopus bimaculoides, assembly GCF_001194135.2. Taxonomy (NCBI): domain Eukaryota; kingdom Metazoa; phylum Mollusca; class Cephalopoda; order Octopoda; family Octopodidae; genus Octopus; species Octopus bimaculoides. Next base: position 8,554,213 of record NC_068981.1, on the reverse strand, counting down.
GTGACAGGGGACCGGGGACCACAAATTGCTGCTGATTGGTAAGCAACAGTTTTATTTGTTATAGTTTTAGAATTTATTCTTTTATTGATTGTTAGTCAATAAACTGAGGCCATGCTGGAGCACCACTTTTAACAGTTTATATCAACACTGTTTGATACACGTTTGATTATTTTTCATAAAAACAAAATGTAAAAAAGAAAAACACTGATGTGAAGGGAAATAACTTAACATTAATTGCACCGATTTGGTAGATGGAAACTGAAAGAAGCCTGTCAGGTGTGTGTGTTTTTGTGTGTATTAGTCCTCCACCACTGCTTGACAACTGGTGTTGGTGTGTTTATGTTTCAAGTGTGATGCTAATTTTCAGCCATTTTGAATTTAAATCAAATTCAAAATAGCTGAAGATTAGCATCACACATGAAACTTGGTGTACCAATGAATTTGAATCAAACTTTTGATCCATACATGTAACTCTTAATAAATTTGTTGAGTGCCCTTCTATCATCTGTCCACTCACTCATGTATGTGTGTGTGTGTGTGTGTGTGTGTGTGTGTGTATATATATATATATATATACACACACACACACACACATGTATATATATACATATATATATCATCATCATCCAGTGTTTTAAATCCGGGTTTTGTCCCCATTAATGGGGGTGGCCGGATCTACCTCAGTGCCATAGAAACCACCCTCACACAATCTCACCATCTTGCCTGGTTTTGGGCATCCTCCCTTCTCAAGCCAACCCTCCCAATCTCCTCTTCCACCTGTCCCCTTCACATTTTCCTCGGTCTACCTTGCTTTTGCGAAGTAGACAGAGGAAAGCCTCATGATATATGTATACATAATATATATATATACACATATATATATGTATGTATGTATGTATGTATGTATGTATGTATGTATGTATGTATGTACACACACACACACACGCAGAGCAGTGTATAAAGTGTTCATCCCTTCACACAACAAAGCAGAAAGAGATAAAGAAAAGAGAAAACAACTTGGTTCGATCTGTTAATTGTTGTAGAACAAGTGTTTGCTGCTGCTGAAGTCTGTTGCCTGACCAAACAGCCGCTGCTGCATCATGTGTGCGTCTCCTATCAGATCATCTGCCATTGCTGGTGCCTTGTAGCAACCCAACTACTGTGGCTGGAGATCTATACCTGATTGATTATTGTTTATAGATCTGTGTATGAGGCCAGGTGTAACACTTAAGCCACACCTGGCTGCGGTTGGTTGAACATGAACCAAGCCAGCTGCGGTTGGTTGAACATGAACCAAGCCAGCTGCTCTTCTTTTTATCCTTTACTTCTTTCAGCCATTAGTCTGTGGTCATGCTGGGGCACTGCCTTGAAGAATTTCAGTGGAATGAATCGATTCCAATACTTACTTTTTAGAGCTTGGTACCTATTCTATTGGTCTCTGTTGCCGAACTACTAAGTTACAGGAGCATAAACACACCAATAATGGTTGTCAAGAGGTGGGGGGGAAACACACACATACATACACACGCGCACACACACACACTCACGTATATTCAATGCGCTTCTTTCATTTCCTGTCAACCAAATCCACTCACAAGGCTCCAGGTGGCCTGCGACTATAGTAAAAGACACTTGCTCAAGGTGCCACTCTGCTGGACTGAACCCAGAACCATGTTATTGGGAAACAAACTTCTTACCACACCACCACCGCACCTGTTCCTATTAACAAAAACCACAGATATTTTCTCATCTTTTGTCCTTCATCTTTACTAATGCCATTGGCTTGGCTCTCTTATTTTCCATTTCCTTCCAAAACTAAAAACTCTATTTATATTAAAATTTCAGTTAATTTCCAACTTCCACTGGAATCTCTTCCTGCACCACAATTCTTCTCACTGTTATATTAACTCAAATTGACTAACAGTAGATGGAAATATTCTAAAATAAACGACTTACTCTAATTACATTCATTAATCCTGTTCACTGGAATAATCCTTAATTTTTGACAAGCAGCTCTACCTGTTTTACAACTGAAAAAACACTTGCCTTTTCATTTCAACATCATTTTCTTTACAATTTCTCTTTTCTTTCCCCC
>NC_068981.1:8550534-8551538 GCF_001194135.2 Octopus bimaculoides | reverse complement strand
ATATATATATATATATATATACATATATATTGTACTTCTTTCAGTCATTTGACTGCATCCATATTGGAACTCTGCCTTAATGTGTTTTTTAGTGAAAGAAATTGACTCCAGGACTTATTCTTTGTAAGCCTAGAACTTATTTTATCAGTCTCTTTTGGTGAACTGCTAAGTTATGAACACATAAACACACCAACGTTGGTTGTCAAGCAATGGTTGTGGGACAAACACACACGCATAAATATCATCATCATCATCATCGTTTAACGTCTGTTTTCCATGCTGGCATGGGTTGGACGGTTCGACTGGGGTCTGGAAAGCCAGGAGGCTTCACCAGGCCCCAATCTGATCTGGCAGTGTTTCTACAGCTGGATGCCCTTCCTAACGCCAACCACTCCAGGAGTGTAGTGGGTGCTATTTACGTGCCACCAGCACAGGGGCCAGAGGAGCTGGCATTGGCCACTATCAGATGGTGCTTTTTATGTGCCACTGGCACAGAAGCCAGTCAAGGTGGCACTGGCATCGGCCACATTCAGATGGTGCTTTTTACGTGCCACCGGCATGGGGGTCACAACTATAATTTCCATTTGATATTGCTGTTCATGTTGATGTACTTGACTCAGTAGGTCTTCTTAAGCACGGAATGTCACCCTACGATCCAAGGTAACTTTTGAGTTGGCTGGTTATGCGACACTGGTGTGGGTTACAACTGTGAACTCACTTTATTTGCTGGGTCTTCCCAGTCACAGCAGATCTCCAGAGGTCTCAGTCTTTTGTCATTGCCTCTGTGAAGCCCAACATTCAAAGGTCATGCTTCACTACCTGATCCCATGCCTTCCTGGGTCTACCTCTACCCCAGATTCCTTCCACTGTTTGGGAGTAGCACTTCTTCACACATCTCTCCTCATCCATCCATAGTACATAACCATACCAATGCAAACGTCTCTCTTGCATGCCACATCCGATGCTTCTTATGTTTAACATTTCTCTCAGGGCGCCTACACTTT
>NC_068981.1:8549947-8550524 GCF_001194135.2 Octopus bimaculoides | reverse complement strand
ATAACCATACCAATGCAAACGTCTCTCTTGCATGCCACATCCGATGCTTCTTATGTTTAACATTTCTCTCAGGGCGCCTACACTTTGTCATGTGTGCACACTGACATTACACATCCAGTGGATCAAGCTAATATATATATATATATATATATATATACAGTAATCCCTCACCATATTCACCTATCACGCCCTCAGTACATCGTGGATTTTCTGGCTAATATATGTAAATTTATATCGTAGACTGCTCAGTATATCGCAGGTTTCTGCAGCAGATAGATATATATATTTTTTTAGATTTTAATTATTTCTGTGAGAGGTTTTGGTGTGTAACACCCATGATAGCTGAGGGATTACTGTATGCATATCTATTTATATGACAGGCTTTTTTCAGTTTCTGTCTACCAGATCCACTCACAAGGCTTTGGTTGGCCCCCGGGTTATAGTGGAAGGTGCTTGCCCAAGATGCCACACAGTGGGACTAAACCCAGAACCATGTGGTTGGGAAGCAAGCTTTTTACCACACAGCCACAGAATTTGAGAGGTCCAGGGTTCACTTCTCTGTAGTGACTTGCTGACC
>NC_068981.1:8546686-8549937 GCF_001194135.2 Octopus bimaculoides | reverse complement strand
CCACAGAATTTGAGAGGTCCAGGGTTCACTTCTCTGTAGTGACTTGCTGACCACTTTCTGAGGCATGGATGTGGTTGTGTATCAGAAGTTTGCTTCTGGGTTCAGTCCTGTTGCTTGGCACCTTGGGCAAGTGTCTTCTCTTATAGCCTCAAGCCAACCAAAACCTTGTGAGTGGATTTGGTAGATGGAAACTGAAATGTGTTTGTGTCTGTGTTTGTCTCTCCACCACCGCTTGACAGCCGGTGTTGGTGTGTTTACATCCCTGTAACCTAGCTGTTCTGCAAAAGAAACTGATAGAATAAGTACCAGGGTTAAAAAAACGACCTACAGGGGTCGATTCATTCAGCTAAACACGCCTTCAAGGCAGTGCTCCAGTATGGCCAAGGCAAATGACTAAAACAAGGTAAAGATGTTTTTATTGATTGATATATATTTTCATCATTTTTATTCTTTTTCTGTGTGCAATATTATTGTAATTACATGCAAATTTATGCGTCTCTTTTATTCTCATTGTTGTTGTTGTTCTCTTTCCCCTCAGACCTTGTAATCTCCATTAAACTTTGTACATTCACCTTACCTGTTGGCGCTATCCATAATTAATCAGTATTGAACGCAGATGCTTCAGGTTGATTATTGAATCTTATCGTTCTTCTCAAGTTACCAATCTGGTTGCTATCAAAGAAATCTTTGTTGTTGTTGTTGTTGTTTTACAAAGAAATAGAGCAACACCTGCATTATTTGCCCTCTTTCTTTATTTCTTTCTTTTTGATCTCTGCTTGAACTGTTTAGAAAATGGTAATAGACTGTTTCTCAGGTAAAACACATTTACATGTGCACACACACACATTCACACATTAACACACTCACACACACATGCACAAACAGTAATGTGCACATGCACTTACACACACATTCTTTTATTTTCTTAATCTTTCAGTCATTGGACTGTGGTCATGCTGGAGCCCTGCCTTGACAGGTTTAAACGAATCAACACCACAAGTAATTTTAAGCCTGGTAGTTAGTCTATGTGTGTCTCTCTCTCCCTTTGCCAAACTGCTAAGTTATGGGGGACGTAAACAAACCAACACAGATTTAGAGAACTAAACAAAAACAAGGATGGGCACAGCAGTATCATCATAAACTGCTTGAAGAGTAAAAGAGTTGCTTTAGAGAGAAGAATCTATCAAGAAATCAGGCCACTGTATCAGGTTATGAAGATCACAAAGATTATAAGCACGTTCTGCTACAGGGTAGACGTAGGCAAGAGGTAATTTGTGTGAAAGACGTACCTCAGATGCCATCTTTGTGATGCAACTGCAAAAAAACATACTTGGCTAAGAGTAAACTGTTTTACCTGATATTCATTAACTAGGAGAAGGTGTGTGACATGGTACCACGTTCAGTGAATTGGTGGTCACCAAAGAAACTAAGTGTAGATGGCTGGTTTGTGAGGGCTGCACAAATTACAGACAAAGCTTCAGTAAATAAGGAGAGAATTGACAATGATTTCAGTGATGAATTTGTGAGGGCAGGAATTCATCAAGGTTCAGCCCTCTCCTGGTCATCTCAGTCCTACAGAGGAAAACTCCTGTATGTTGATGATCTAGTTCTCATTACTGAATTTACAGGGGAATTAGAGAGGAAATTCCAGGCATGGAAGCTAAACCTGGAATCAAGAGGCCTCAAACTTAGTAAAGAGTAAGGTTTTAATGCGTAGGAAAGAAGACAGGACTCTAGTACCTTCAGCAAAATGGCTTTGTTTAATATGCAGAAAAGAAGTAGGTATAAATTCCATAGGCTATACCCAGTGTAAGCTATGGACACAAGATGTGTAGTAGAATCATCGGCAGTTTAAACAACAAAGGGACCTGATTCCACTTGGATCCCAATTTACTTTTAGCTCCTTTCAAGTCTAGCTTCAATGTACATATTCTTCAACACGTGTTAGCTCTACTTCTTTTTAGTTTTTTTTTTTTCCTTTAAGATTCATATTTTTATTACAGTGCAACATCACAGTTCAAACACAAGCATCATACAATCTGCCTTTCACTTTGAGTCAAAAAAACAAACCCTTTTTGATCAGCAATGGTAATACTTCCCCGAACTTTTCCCAACCTGTACTTACCTTGGCTATTCTACTTTCAAAACCAGTACCTCACTTGCTAATTGTTTCCCCTTGGTAACAGAAATTATTGGCTACTTACAGTTCTATATTTAAGAGATGAGGAATTATGTACATTATTTACATTTGACAGATATTTGTCCTCATCTTGTTTGTTGTTAACACAATGTTTCAGCTGATATACCCTCCAGCCTTCTTCAGGTGCCTTGGGGAAATATCGAACCTGGGTTCTCATTCCTAAGGTATTTTTCGATGTTGTTATTATTATTATTATTATTATTGTTATTGTTCAGGTCACTGCTTGGAATTGAACTCGGAATCTTGGGGTTAGTAGCCTGTGCTCTTAACCACTACGCCATATGCCCGTGGTCATATGGCTACTTCTTGTGAGCTCTGCAGGCATTTAAGATAATCTTAAAAGTCAGCTGAGAGAAATACTGGGTATAAAAACCAATGCATTGTGCAACTAGAGTGTGACGTGATGCGAAGAGAGGAGAATGGCTGGGTAAAGAAATGCAAAAATGTTTCTTAATTCTTTACACTTAGACACAAATCTAGGCCTAATTTCAAATGCTACACTAATTCACCAAACCCCACTACTATGTTGTTCTTGAGTGTCTTCAGCAAAGTCCACCTTTTGATCCATGGTTACCCAGAGTATTGCTTAGCTGTTATTGCTATTTCTTAAATTATTAAATTGATATTATACTATTAATCTAGTTTAGTTTTGGCAGCTAATATTTTGGCATTCATGAAAAATTATCTGAAATATCATGGAATCTCGTAAAACCATTAGAAATACATTGGAATAGATTTATAAGACATGAAACAGTATCTTTGGGTGGAGCTGTTTTCATAATAAATCTATCTACAAAAGGAACCTAATTCTAAAGACAAATATTTTGATGAAGATAATAATCGCTGCAAGAATATCTTTGAACAGTCAGCAGCCATTATCTCAGTGAATGAGAAAATTTAGAAAACTGAAGGACTTACCACAAATTTGAGGATTGACCTCTCTTACCATACATACAAATACATGTGTGTGTGTGTGTGTGTGTGTGTTAGAGTATATATATATATATATATATATATATATATATATATATATATATATATATATATATAT
>NC_068981.1:8542890-8545694 GCF_001194135.2 Octopus bimaculoides | reverse complement strand
TTTAATTTTTCTTTAAGAAACACTCATTACCGCTTCCCCACCTCGGTCACCCATCACCAACCAGCTTTCAAAAAGCTAAAATCTCCCAATCTTCCAATTTTGTCTTATGTTTCCCCACATGCATAGAATTCTACTGAAATGGCAGATGTAAAAAATACCAGACCACCACCAGAAAACCCGACATGCTAGACAAAACAGTTAAGTGACATTATTTCTGAAGAAACTTCCCTGCTTTCCAAAAAGCTAAAAGTGAAACATTGGGAGTGTGTAGATTTTTGAAAGTGGTGAGGTGTTGGGTAAAATTCTTAAAGATTCGTACTCTCTGTTTTTTCTCCATGGATCACCAAGAATAAAAACATGAAAAAAGTTAAAAATGAATTTGGTATGGAGAGGGAGAAAATTGAAATATTGAGAATGTGTTTTGTGGGTGAAATCCTAAAGTCTTGTATCGCAAACATAGGTATCAGAAGAAATTTAGAAAAAAAATAAGGAAAAAACAAATTGGTTGGGCTACAGGAATAAAACTGAAGGGTTAGGGTTAGGATCTGAAATACCCCAAATATTCACATTTCAGAGCCAAACAATTATAACAAGAAACCACTCTTGTTAATAAGAATTATTGTTATTCCATCTGGTTATCAAACTCTCACATTAAAAGTCAGGGTGAACCAATGGATTCTTCTCCTGAGGAGACGATGAACAACATGTACTGCAACCAATCTGATAACACTGAGACAAGTCTGCTGCCATTACAGTGATGAGCAGCAACTGTTTAGGAATAAACAGAAAGAAGTTAATAACAGAATTCAAGCAAAACATCACCGTTTACATTAATAAATAATTATATGCAAGAACAATTATAAGAACTGATAGAAAACATATATCAAGTTGATACTATCAGTGATGCACCAGGTTGCTAAGCAACAGCTAACACGTTGAGGATTCCAAGAGTGAGTGACCTGCTGTAGAGTTCTGTGATTACCATTCTTCAACAGAGAACAGTAAAATTAATGAACTGCCAGTCATAATAATATGATAGATTATCTAACATCTATGGAAATGGTCAGCATGAGGTGAGAGCTGGTTGCTCCTAAAACACAAACTATGAGTGCTAAATAATTTCTTTATGAAAAGTTTGTTTTGTAAGGAATTACTAGAATGTTAGGCATTCATTTGCAAGATGGTTCCAGACTCACAAGTGATATATTTCAGTTTGGAAAGGTCCAACCATCACAGTTGTAAATTTCCCTCCCCAGGAGGATTTAGAAGAATTTTGAGAAGGGACCAAGAAGGTAAACAACACAACTCCGATAAAATGTGGTTAGATGAACTACAAAGTGAGAATTGCACAAACATCTCTCTCTTAAATATCAACAGTGAAACTCTCCTGATATTCAATTCTAAACTATCAAAAGAAACAGAGAGAGATATCCAATTATTGGTAGAGAAATCTCACACTCTACAGGGCAGCCCTGGTTAATCTGTACAAAAGAACAATAAATACTGAGAGTGATGTGTCACACTGGTTAGCAGTTGCACAATATAAAACTAGAAACTAAAAGCCAAGAAACTTGTGTGGCTAAGACCTGCAGACCCTTAGAGTTCCTGAAATGTGATGAGCTTGATTGCATTCCTCCGGGATCACTGCAAAACACAGTGTGGCTCCTGAAGAAATGACAGGAGGAAAGAAAAGAGTTTGGGGCTTTGCTGAACAATTTCCTATGTAGCTGTCCATTAAAAAATGAAGTAAGACTGCAAAACCTGCTGACTGTATGACTATAAAAAGGCATTTGACTGTGTTCTTCACACAAGGATAATGGAGTCACACTGCTTTCCCGAGATTCCAACTGTCACAGTTGATACCATTAAAAGACAGACAACTTGCTCCACATTGATAAGAACTGAAACTCCCACTACAATCACTAACAGAATTAGGATATTAACAGGAATACTTCAGGGTTGCAGCTTGTCTGTAATACTATCTGTCCTAGCAGGGAATTCTTTGTCAGCCTTATTAAGGAAATATAAAGGTGATATGTTCAGATTTGCAGAAGAGTGAAAGATTAATGTCACCCAGACCTTTTTCGTTGATGATCTTAAACTGTACTCGAATAATATTCCTGACATGAAGAGACAGATTTGGTCACAACATTCTCATGGGTCGTGATAAGTGTTCATACTTGACAGTGAAACGAAGAAAGATGGTTAACCTGGCAAGGAATATGGACAGACACACAGCTTGTCTGTCTTTCCTATGCCTGGTGATGAATGTTACTAATGCCTTGGAACAGATTAGAATATTGCTTATACTGATTCGTGAGTAAAGCTAGAATGGCAAAAGCAGACTTCAGAAGATACACATGTCCAAGCTATCTGCATTCAATAAAACTCTATTGTACAATGGTTTCATGGTGCCAGTGTCAACATACTAGACCGGACACGTGAAGAAATGTGCAACTTGGACATCAGGACTTACAAGGATGTTAACAATGGCTGGTAACCTCCGCATCAACTGTGGCACTGACGGTCAAATGGAAGGACGAAGGTAGAGAGGCATAAGATCAACCCAGGCAGCTTTTAAGTGCTGCATCTTGTCACTTGGACAACATCTTCTGAGAGTACAGTTCTACATTTAAGAGATGAGGAATTATGTACATTATTTACACTTGACAGATATATGCCCACGGGCATATGGTGTAGTGGTTAAGAGCGCAGGCTACTAACCCCAAGATTCCAAGCTCGATTCCAGGCAGTGACCTGAATAATAATAATAATAATAATAATAACATTGAAAAGTACCTTAG
>NC_068981.1:8542202-8542704 GCF_001194135.2 Octopus bimaculoides | reverse complement strand
ACACACACACACACACACACACACACACACACACACACACACACACACACACACACACACACATACTCAGTGATGAAAGTAATATGACTAAGCAAAGAACTCCAGAACAAGCACTGTATTCCCAGTGAATCCAAGGTGGCTGGACTGCATTGGGCTCTGGTGTCTCCTTTGGCAGGGTTGGATTCCCTTCCTGATGCCAACCAGTTTGTAAAGTGTGGACAGGCTGCATTTTTGTGCCACCCGTTGTAGTGTGGTCATTGTGCAGTTTGCAAGCATACAAATCCCAAAAGAGGCAGCTTTTTATGCTAATATATGAGGGGTTACAGTATGAGAAAAAGAGGGGACAGTAGATGAGGAGTTAGAGTATGAGAAAAAGAGGGGACAGTGCAAAACAGGTTTCCTGTTGTAGAGAAACTTCTTGGTGAGTCAGATTTTAGAAGAAAGAGTGGTGGGTGATCAGGTTGGAGTTGGAAAGAAATGAAAATAGTGGTGATGAGGGGGG
>NC_068981.1:8536826-8542192 GCF_001194135.2 Octopus bimaculoides | reverse complement strand
GTGTGGCCTTTGAAGGTACTGGGACCATGGGTGGGTAGAGGTTGCAAGAGTGTATGGGGGAAGAGGGTGATGGGTGTGTGAATGTAATGAAGGAAGAACTGGTGTTGAGTGGTGGATGTAATGAATAATAACATCACAAAAACATTGCTTATGTCCTTCATTCGCATTTATTCTCCTTCTTTTATGTTCTCTCTGGTTTGTTTCAAGATTGTTTCATACTTTTTATTTAGACACTTTGCCATATTCCCTTCTCTATAGAACTAAGAAAATATTTCTTTGTTTTTTCCATTTTTTTTCATTTTCAGATATGAAATCTTACCATTGACCTTTTTTTACAGTCAATTTTGTCCATGCCACATATTGAATTATTCTATATTTTCAGTTCCATGTGCCATTTTTACATGAAAGGAATAAATATTGGTCTTCCGTTCTATAATGGCTGTTAGTTGTAGACTTTTGTAAAATGGCAACAACCAATAGGAAAGAACTATTTACTGAATCATAAAAGACCTAAAATCACACACACACACACACACACACACACACACACACTCATATGCACACACAGCCGTAAGAGAGGGAATTGATGTTTGCCAGTCAGTGATCAAATGCCACAAGTGTTTGACCTTTTTGCTCAACTTGATATTCAGAGACCAATGATGCAGATGCTGGAAGAGAGCAATTATCAATTGTGAAAGAATTGCTGTTTGACACCACTGAGCTAACTACACATACTTTGGGAGCTGCCGACATATACAGGAAGAGCTTGTTCCAGTGACATCAAGTTCTACCGCCACCACCACCACACCTTGACATTTCTCTTCTCACAACTTCAATGATGTTCTTCAACAGTCACAGAGTTTAACTTTTTGGTTTACACTTGAAGTGTTAAAGAGCTTTAAACATTGAGACTGTGATAATGCTTTCACTGTTGAGAGTATTATTGAATAAAACTGTTGGGGCCAACTCAGAGTAATTTCACTTCATGACTTGGCTGTGTCTAAAACTAAAAGACATAAACCAAACTCTGAAGAGCTTGATTCCATCATCTGGTTATAATTCCTGCAGAGAACCACTTCATTTCACTTACACAATTATTATTATTATTATTATTATTATTATTATTATTATTATTATTATTATTATTCTTTTTTACTCTTTTATTTGTTTCAGTTATTTGACTGCGGCCATGCTGGAGCATCGCCTTTGGTCAAACAAATTGACCCCAGGACTTATTCTTTGTAAGCCTAGTACTTATTCTATCGGTCTTTTTTGCCGAATTGCTAAGTTACAGGGACATAAACACACCAATATCGTTTGTCGAGCGATGGTGGAGGAACAAACACACACATGCAATAAACACCATTCATGTGTGGGTCATTGCCAGTGCCACCTGACTGGCTCCCCATGCCGGTGGCATGTAAAAAGCAACATGCGAATGTGGTCGGTGTCAGCACCCCCGCCCTGACTGGTTCCTGTTCTGGTAGCACGTAAAAAGCACCCACTATACTCTCGGAGTGATTGGCGTTAGGAAGTGCATCCAGATCAGATTGGAGCTTGGCGCAGCCTCCTGGCTTGCCAGTCCCCAGTCAAACCGTCCAACCCATGCCAGCATGGAAAACAGACATTAAGCGGTGATGATGATATATACAACGGGCTTCTTTCAATTTCCACTCACAAGTCTTTGGTCGACCCAAGGCTATAGTAGAAGACACTTGCCCAAGGTGCCACGCAGTAGGACTGAACCCAGAACCATGTGGTTGGTAAGCAAGCCTCTTACCACACCGCCATGTCTGCACATTATAATATTGGTGAGAAAGGCAGTGAGCTGGAAGAATTGTTAACATGCCAGACAAAATGGTTAGCAGCATTTCTTTTGACTTTATGCTGCCAGGGTTGATAGAACAAGAAACAGTTGAGTTCTTGGATTGATGTAATCCACATATCCCCTCCCCCAAACTTGTTGGCCTTGTGCCAAAATTTGAAACTATCATATTGGGGAGAGACATGAGCATCACAACATCATATCTGGGTCTTTGTTTACCTCTCAGCTGTCATCCATTGTTTCATAATTAAGAATTTTATTTGATGATTTTTTTTTCTTTTCATTTTCTTCCAGGATTTTCTTGTTATATTTCTACATTGTTCCTAATTAAAGCTTCATTAAACCTTTATTTTCTGGGTTTTTTTGTTTTTGTTTCAGGTTATTGTCTCATTGTAATGACTCCACCCTTGATCAGAAAACCTGCCAGGAGTATATACTCTATTTGTGTCCTGTGGGGCCTCTTCAGAAGCAACTTGCTGATTATTTTGAGAAGACTCGAGTTCAGTGCGGCTGGAATGGAGCTCATGCTTATTTCCCCCACATCACCCTCTGTCACTTCTTTAAGGTAGAGTTCTTACTTCATTTCGTCGGAGACTCAAACACATAGAAACGGCAGCCAAATCTCCCTCTAATCTTAAATAAAGAAACAATATATCAGAGTATGTAGATCTAGACATAATCCTGATAAATCAGATAATATAGATCTAAGCATGATCCTTATATATCAGATAATATAGATCTAGACATAATCCTAATCACACATGATGTTTATGACTAGAAAATATCTGATCTTTGGTCTACTGGTTTAGGATTAACCTGGAACTAAGCAGCCATAACAACACTATTTACAAAACTTACATGCATTCTTTTTTTATTAATAAACTTCATTAATTTATTAAATTAGCTGTTATTTCCATTTTTGCTGTGTATTTGTTGCCTTTCTTCAAAGTTCTTGCTTGTGTTTCAAAGAAAATAGGGTGGATTACACCAGTTGAATAATTTATTTCACCTGAGGAAAGGACTTGAGTCTGGCAATGTGGTTTTGAATATTTTCTATACATCATCATTTAACGTCCATTTTCCAAGCTGATATGGGTTGGACAGTTTGACAAGATGCAATGGGTCCAAGGATTGCATCATGCACCATGGTTTCTACAGCTGGGATGCCCTTCCTAATGCCAACCACTTCACAGCACGTACTGGGTGTTCTTGTTGGTGCCACCAGCACCAATGAGGTTGCCATGCAACTGATAAGACTACAAACTCGAAGTGGTGGGGTGGGGTGGGGTAACTTTATGTTAAGAGAATGAATGAGAGAAGGCTGGAACAGAACCGTTTTCTTTCTGAAGAGGAACTAAATGACTATTCACATTTTAGAGGTTGAGAGGTGAATGAAAAGTGAATAAAAAAAAGTGGGGATGAGGGGTAAGAGTAGATCTTTAAGGTACAAAGTTTTTTTGGGTTTTTTTTTTTTTTTTGCATTTTTGTGTTAAAATCTATTTTATTTATTAAAAAGGAAAAACAAGATCATTTTCTCTCTATTCACAAACAAATGGGCACTCTTTTCCTTTGCAACTGGGGTAGCCGAGTATCTCATCTATAGTTAGATATTTATATCTACCCCCCCCCCACTTTTATATTTTAATCTCTCAACTGGCACAAATCCACCTCCCTCGGTTCCACTTTGTCTTGCAGTTGAGAGGTCTTCATCTCACACTTGGTGACTCTACTGGTGTTGGTGTCACATACAGAGCACCAGTGCGGGTGCCACAAGCAACCAGTACACTATGGTTGGCATTAGGAAGGGCAATCAGCCTGTAGAGACCATTCCAAAGCAGACAGTGGAACCTGGTGCATCACTCTGACTTGCCTAGCTCCTATCAGACTGTCCAGCATGGAAGATGGATGTTAAATGATGAGGATGGTGTGGGCATGTCTGAAAGGATATTGCTTGCAGTAAGGGACTAGCTCAGAATTTACAATTTCTGTATCTGGAATGATATTTCTCTGATTTGAAACGAAATCAAAGAATAAACAAAACCAGATATAACCAGTATTATTGTTAGCTAAAATAGATATTCAAAAATTCTCATCTTTCCTATAATTAATTTGATTAACTTCATTTATTATTAATTAAATGATATTGAAACTTATACGTCTGTTTTTGTTTCACAGGCAGAGGACAGTAAAATTCCCTATTTGACCAAAGCTTTAAATAAACTCCAAGAGAAACTGTTAAAAGCGCCAGGCCACTTAGAACTTGAGTTTTTCTCTCAAGTCAACTTTATCGGTCTCTTAGTACAGAAATGTTATTATGATTTCTTGGAGGAAATTGTTGCTGATTATGCTGAAGAGATTCGTAAAGTAGGTAAGGTTTTTCTTCTTTTCTTTTTTCCTTACACTCAGTTTTTTGTCTTTTTTTTTTTATCTTCATTATTTCTTTTGAAGTTTTATTTCAAATTTTACCAGCATGTCATTACATGTTCCAGCAAACTGCCAATGTGCATGTGTGTCTATATATATATAGACACACATGTGCATAGACTTATATACAGACGTTTGCATATGTGAATCCACTCACCTGCAAATTATTTACACACCTGTATGTAAACACAGATTTCTACCTTAATGTTTTATCTTTGTGACATTTTAGTCTTAAATATTCAGAGATTGTCTTTTATAGAATCTGCTTGTCTGTTTGTCACTCTCGATACATGTCAGCATTTTCTAATCAGTTTATGAAATAACAATCAGAAAAACAAGAATATTTGTTCCCGATTAAAAGTATTCAGTGACACATGTTGTTGCTGTTGTTGGTGGTGGTGTTGTTGGCTTGTATCTCTCTCTTTCTAAACTGGTGACTGATATTACATTTCATTCCAAGTGTGAAATCGAAGAAAGAATGTTTGCTTTTGAAGAATATTTATGAGGAAGGGAAAAATACATAAACCATATTGTTTGTGTAAAATATATATTTATACTGTGTACACACAAACACACACACTCGCGCATATATATCTCATCACATCATCATATGATATCTGCTTTCTGTGCTGGTGTGAGTTGGATGATTTCCAGCGAACTGGAGAAGTGCAAGGTCACGACGTGAAGCTCCAATGTCATCTTTGGAATGGTTTCTCTGGCTGGATTCCCTTCTTAATGACAACCATTTTACAGAGTGGCACTGGTGCTTGTGAGGTTGCCATGGAACTTGCAAAACTGGAACTGGAAAAGAACCGAGAAAAAGGAAAAGGGGAAAAGCTTTCACTTCTGAGAGGAAGTATTTGGGTGGGGAAGATGGAGATGTGTGGTTTATGCCGGGTCTTGATAGAGGGACAAGCACAGGGGTCTTGCTATAGAAGAGATATATAACTGAAGGAGATAAAAGGAGGGTGGTGATGGTGTGAACATAAGAGAGAGGATATGGAGAGAGAGAGAGAGAGAGCCATGGGAGGGGCTGAGAGAGTGGATGCTTTCGTAAGAGGGTGAAGGGGAGGATAAAGAGGGGAGTAATAGAGTGGTTAATGTAATGAGTGATGAG
>NC_068981.1:8533659-8536487 GCF_001194135.2 Octopus bimaculoides | reverse complement strand
AGTGGCTGAGGGTACAAAGAGGAGGGGACTGGTTGAAAGGATGTGGGTGGGGATGATGAGGAATGTGGGAGACTGTTAGGGAGGGGATGGCATATAATACAAGCCAACTCTGCTCTCAAGGTGAGTACAGCAGCCAAATGATAGCATAGATGGAGGAGGGATGAAAATGGTGGTGGGGGAGGGTATACTTGATGTGTACGTGAGAGGAGGAGGAGAGACAAGACCTCACACATAAAAGCAGAACTGATGGTTTTATTATATTTGCTATAATGGACGTGTGTCATCTTCACAGCAAAATTCTAATTGTCTCAGTCCCTTGTTTTGCCTTCTGCAAGGCTCAGCATCTTGAGATTCACCCTCAATACTTTGTCCCATTTCTTCTTCTACAGATCCCTTTCACTTCTTTATACCTCTGTCCTCATTCATACGCATCACATGTCCAAACCAACATAGTCTTCTTCTCTTGCATGCTGCATTTGATTCCTCTTATGCCCAACTTTTCTCTCAACACATATATGCACTTTGTCGTACATGCACACTGATGCTGCACATCCAATGGAGAATACTAGCTTTATTTATTTATATATATAAAGACCCCGTTCGGTCATGACTGACCATGGGATTCCACCTTGAAAGGCACAAGTCCGGGCAAGGTTGTTTATGGAAGACCAGCAGTCGCCCATGCATACCAGCCTCCCCTCTCCACACAACTGATGTTATCCAAGAGCAAGGCAAAGGGGCTGATACAACTTGGCTCCAGTGATGTCGCAACTCATTTCTACAGCTGAGTGAACTAGAGCAATGCTGTATAGGCCACTCATCAGACTGAAATGGTTGAAGGTACATAACACCTCAGGAAGACGTCATGGTCAGTTTATTTTGTAAACAAAGCAAAATTCTGCAATGAAACTTTGGATGAGGCAGAGTTATCCCCCTTTGATCAGTTCCAGTTATGTTTATGACAGACCTGCCAAATAGGCCTGGAAAAGGGCAGTATTTCCCTAACCAGCAAAGGGGGAATTCTATGTTTCCAACATCAATTTTCTCTAATGAGGTATTGACTGAACACTTTTGTTTTGAAGTTTAAAAACGTTCCCAGATCAAGTGAATTTTTCAGGATTCTTGCTCTTTTAGCCAAGCTTTGCTTGGCCAAAAGAGCTTGGCCATTTGGAATTTCAAAGCTTGGCCATTTGGAATTTCAAAGATTTGCATGGTAGATAGACAATGTAAGGAGTTTCCTATTAGTGCTTCAAGAAGAAACAGCTGGGACTTCTCCTAACTATCTATCTATATAAAGCATCTATCTACCTATCTATCTATCTATCTATAGATAGATAGATAGACTGCCACCCATGCCGGTGGCACGTAAAAAGCACCATTCGAGCATGGCCAATGCCAGTGCTGCCTGACTGGCACCTGTGTCGGTAGCACATAAAAAGCACTCACTCTTGGAGTGGTTGGCGTTAGGAAAGGCATCCAGCTGTAGAAACCTTGTCAAATCAGACTGGAGCTTGGTGCAGCCTCCTCGGTTGCCAATCCTAAGTCAAACTCTCCAACCCATGCCAGCATAGAACGATGATGATGATATATACTGTTTCTGGTTATCTTCTCTGTCTTTGAGCAGTTTAAAAGTTCTCTCCCTTTATCATCATCATCATCATCATCATTATTTTCCACCTGCTTTTCACATGGATGGGTTGAATGCTTGTCAGAATCCAGGTCAAACTCTTTATTTAGAGTGGCCCCCATTAGACAGTTTGGAGGGCCACATCTTGTATGTTTTAGCTTCTGTTCAACAATCGGATTTGTTTCCTAACAGCAAACACTTTACTGAATTCTCAACGTTCATTTTATTGTGAGCCTGACATTAGAGAGTCTGCCCTTTCCCAATAACTCCGAAAACAGACAAGATTTTAGACGAGAGGATGGAAGTGATTGGATGGAGCTTGGAAAGAGATGGAAATAATGGTGAATTGTCCAGGTGGACCCTCAAGCTGTAAAGTGAATAGAAGTGAATGGGACCAGGAGTGTGGGTGGGTGGAGGTTGTTAGAAAGTACAGGGGTCAGAGGGACTTGGGAAGAGGAAGAGGGGTAGGTTTGAAGGGTGAAAGTAGTGAATGATGGATGAATCAATGATGCAAGAGTTAGGGGAGGTAAGGAGATCAGCAGAATAGTAATGATGATACAGTAGACAGGAGAAGGACGAGAGAGGGAGAGAGAAGTGGTATGTAGTTGGATAGGGTGAAGGGAGGCTGGCGTAATGCCTCTATTGGTGTTTTCAGTCAGCAACTGCAAAAATGTTTCTGGTTCCTGCCTTTTGTGGAGGATTAATCCACTGATAGGTTGGTTTCTAATAACAACAGTTTCAATGAATGAAATTCCAAACTTGAATTTTTGTTGTTTTGGATAGTGCAAAAGCTAATCTTGGACAAATTAATGAGCATTAATTAATGCAATTTATAGTGGCAACCTGCTATATGTTTGGTGTAGCATTTACGAAGATAACTGGTCAAATACTATAATCATATCTGGCACAATGAATATGGAGATTTTATTCCAAGTGTTTAGCAGGTTCCACAGTATATTTTGGTCTAATTTCACATCATTCACATCATTCATCATTCACATACAAACACACACAGGGGAGTGGATAAACTTGGGAAAGAGGTACTCGGCATATTTAGTAGCAGTTACATTTTGGCTGAGCTAACTGAGCTGGACATTATAGAATGAGTGAATGGAATGAATTTCATTTTATTTTTCTTGAAACCTTTTTACATAAACCATTCAAACTTCCCATTGATTTATTCTCCTTTTTTTTTTTTTTT
>NC_068981.1:8532945-8533649 GCF_001194135.2 Octopus bimaculoides | reverse complement strand
TTTTTTTTTTTTTCCTTTTAAATTCTTAGAATTTTCTTGAGTATTCTAACTTTTCTCATAGTTTACCTCTGAAATCCACATTTTCTCACCACTTGTTGTGTATGGTGTGCCAGGTGTCCATGTATATATTTATAACTTGTGAGAACTGCCTCGTATATCAGACTCATTGACTTAATTATACTTTTATAATAATTTAATATACTTTGCTTCACCGCTGTACTCATTATCATTCACCAAACTTGTGATCAGAGGCATTGAATATCTCCTTCCTGGGTCGTCTCTATGACCACATTTGTTACCATAGCAACCTGAGAAAGGTGTGGCAACATTATACAGTAAATAGAGCATGTGTAATTGGTGTGACTAGAATGGAATGTACTTCCCAAAGCAATGAGGAGAAATATTTCTTCTAATTATATTTTTTGATATCATTTCTCATAGTTCAACCATAACTGACAGCGTGACAATACAGAATGATAAATGACTGTGATTGTAATCGTGTTTGGCGGTGGCGGCAGTGAGACACTCTCGTGTTATTTACTCTAAGATGTTTTTGTTAAAGGTCTTCCAAATGGCTGAATTGACCTGGAGGTCAAACCACTCCAGGTTATTTGGGACTATTTCACCACAAAAACCTCAGATAGCCCTGAGGTGAAGACAGACAAGGTGGACTTGGTCATTGTGTGACAGTTACTGTTCGTTTA
>NC_068981.1:8532605-8532935 GCF_001194135.2 Octopus bimaculoides | reverse complement strand
CTGAGGTGAAGACAGACAAGGTGGACTTGGTCATTGTGTGACAGTTACTGTTCGTTTACACTTATCTCTGGTGATGTGCATGCCAGGATTTCGTAAGAGATGGACATTCACTGCACTATATATCTTTGTGTGTGAAAGTGCATAGCTCAGTGCTTAGAGCATTGGGCTTACAGTCATGAAGTTCTGACTTCAGTTCCCAGATCAGGCTGTGAGTTGTGTTCTTGAGCAAGACGCTCTATTTCACGTTGCTCTGGTTCACTCAGCTGTAGAAATGAGTTGCGACATCACTGGTGCCAAGCTGTATCGGCCCCTTTGCCTTTCCTTTGGGTA
>NC_068981.1:8530595-8532470 GCF_001194135.2 Octopus bimaculoides | reverse complement strand
CCCGTGGTCATTCATGACCAAAGCAGAGGGGGAGGGGTCTTCGAGTTCAAGTGTGTGTGTGTGTGTGTGTGTGTGTGCCATGTAAAAACACATGTGCCAGTGCCACATAAATAGGCCCCTGTGTTGGCATCCAGTCCACTCTGTAAAGTGGCTGGCATTAGAAAGGGTATCCAGCCACAGGCACCATGTCAAAACAGATGACTGGAGCTTGGTGCAGCCCTCTGCTTTGCCAGCTCCTGTCAAATTGTCCGTAGCATGGAAAACAGATGTTTGATGATGATGATGATGATGATGATGATGATGTATTATGTTTCCATAATCAGGGTTCTTAGCTAAAGAATCTCTGGAGAGGAATTTCATTTCCAAATTCATGATACAGTAAAATGGTTCAACCTTTTATGTGGAACAGCAATTCTTTGACAATTTCAAATCTATGTCTATAAATAGAACTTGCAGATTTTGTGATAAAATGTTTCCAACTACAGCAAAAGTAATTGGGAAAAGAATTTGAGCTGGTTTTTGTCTCTTCTTTCTGAAGCTTCAAATGGTAATGGTGTCTGTTGGAAACTTAAAATGATGAATTCAATTCAAACTGAAGTTTCCAAGGAATCTAAAAGACAGTTTTCCCTTTCTAAACATTAAGGGACGATATTTCGACCAATAATCAAAGTTTAAAATCACAGTTTATTAGTCAACGATTTATTACTGAGCCACAGCTGTTACATAAAACAGGAATGGTCATTTCTCACTAAAGAACTACCAACCATTTACATGGGGCTGATTCAATTCTTTCCCAACAAATTTGTAACTTCCTGCCAATCAAAGAAATCCTTTGCTCTTTTTAAGGGTCAGCATGCAAGAGAATGAATTCAAGAACAGTCCTAGATATTTTCTATTTTGCTCTCTGTTTTCACATTCTGACTTCAAAAGTCATTGGAATTTCACTCAGCCTTTCATACCAGTAATATGTGTAGGTCAGTTCAACTGACTCCATTCTCTTCCTCCCTCATATAATGGGTGTTCATCTCCAATCTGACTAATCATCATCATCATCATCACTATAAAGGATGGTGAAATTACAAAAGCATTCAAGCATGAGACAAAATACTTTGCACTAAATGCAGCCAAGGTCATCTTAGCCTCTCATCCTTTTGGGGTTAATTAAAGTCAAGTAGTACAGTGAATTTTATCTATCAAAGCGCCTCCCCCACCACATCATTTTGTGCCTATTTTGGAAACAATTATTGTTAAAGCAATGAGCAGATTCAGAAAGAAAGAAAAAAACTTTGATATTTGTTTCAGCTTTTAATTGTCCGAGTTCAAATCCTGCTGAGGCTCACTCTGTCTTTCATCCTTTTGGGTCTGATAAAACGAAGTACCAGTTGTAAGAGTCGAGTACTGGACTCAATATAATTTACTGACCCCAACCCTTAAAATTGCTCACCTTCTGGAAAAATTTGAAATAATAATGGTTTAAAATTTTGACTGAAAGCCAGCAATTTCAAGGAGTGGGGGGTAAGTCAATTACATTGACCCCCAGTACTCAACTGGTACTTATTTCATCAACCCCGAAAGGATGAAAGACAAGTTGACCTTAGTGGAATTTGAACTCAGAACATAAAGACAAATGAAATGCTGCTAAGCACTTTACCCACTCTGCTAACAATTCTGCCAGCTTACTGCCTTAATCATCATCATCATCATCATCATCATCGTTTAACGTCCGCTTTCCATGCTAGCATGGGTTGGACGATTTGACTGAGGACTGGTGAAACCGAATGGCAACACCAGGCTCCAATCTAATTTGGCAGAGTTTCTACAGCTGGATGCCCTTCCTAACGCCAACCACTCAGAGAGTGTAGTGGGTGCTTTTAC
>NC_068981.1:8527973-8530496 GCF_001194135.2 Octopus bimaculoides | reverse complement strand
CGGTACTGGCAATGGCCACGCTCAAAATGGTGCATCTCATGTGCCACCCGCACAAGAGCCAGTCCAGGGGCACTGGCAACAATCTTACTTGGCTTGCCGGGTCTTCTCACGCACAGCACATTTCCAAAGGTCTCGGTCAGTAGTCATCGCCTCGGTGAGGCCCAATGTACGAAGGTCTTGCCTCACCACCTCAGCCCAGGTCTTCCTGGGCCTACCTCTTCCACGGGTTCCCTCAACTGTTAGGGTGTGGCACTTTTTCACGCAGCTATCCTCATCCATTCTCACCACATGTCCATACCAGCGCAATCGTCTCTCTTGCACAGACGATTGCGCTGGTATGGACAGTAATAACAATAATAACAATAATGATAATACTGGCCACCCCTGTCGATTTTGATGCATGAGTGTTTGAAGGAAAGGATTAATAATAAAAAGGAAAAAAATGTGTTGACAAAAAAAGAAAAAAAGAATCTACTACTATTTGCATTGGATGCATGAATATCGTTTGAGTCCAGGAACGGATTCTTCTATGAAGTCAAAATGGGGACAGTAATGATTTCTTTTACTATGGAATCCTTCAGAGGCCATTCACAAGAAGTTTTGGAATGTGATCGACAACCTTTACCCTTCTACACTGAATCCTCAACAGCTTTCCATGATGGAGATATTGCATCTTCATTAAATTTTCACATTTGATATCTTATCCTGCCGTTTGATTTGGTGGAGGGTGGGAGCCAATGTATGGCACTTACATTTGATTGCTATAAACAAATCGTTTGTGCAGGTCGTTTGGCAAAAGCTGAACTTTCATGTATCATCCTCCATCATTATTATTATTATTATTATTATCATTATTATTGAGCTGGGTGAAATGCATAGCGGTATTTCGTCTGCTGATACATTTTGAGTTCAAATTCCGCCGAGGTCAACTTTACCTTTAATCCTTTCGAGGTTGATAAATTAAGTACTGGTTACGTACTGGGTTCAATGTAATGGACTAGTTCCCTCCCACCAGGCCTTATTATGCCTTTAGTAGAAAGGACTATTATTATTATTATTATTATTATTATTATTATTAGTTGGTGGATTAGCAGAATCCTTAGAGTGCAACAAAATGTTTTGCAGTATCTCTTTTGACTCTTTATGCTCTGAGTTCAAATTCTGCATGAGTCACCTTAGCCTATCATCCCTGCAGGGTCAGTAAAAATACAATACCAGAGAAGTATTGGGCTCTGTGTGATTAAACCAAGCCCCTCCCTACAAAGTTGTTGGCCTTAGGCTTATATTAGAAACATTTGTTATTGGTAGTGGTGGTGGTGGTGGTGCCGCCGCTGCCACCACCACCACCACCGCTGCCCATTCAAGTCAACTTCACGAAATGCTTTCTTCAGTTAATAACTTTACATCAAAACATTATCATCACAAAATTATCATTTCCTTCTGGGTTAAGGGGTTAAGGGGAAGGGAAAGAGTGAGAGAGAGAGAGGTGGCTGAGTGATTAAGGAACTCACTTCATAATTATGAGGTTCTGAGTTCAATCTTTCTGGTGCCTTTCACCAGTCTTGGGTCAACTCAAAATTTGTAGGGATTTAATTTCGGTAGATAGAAACTGTGTGGAAGCCCTTCATATGGATTGTAGTCTGCCTGTCGTCACACAGGGATTCTGCTGGAGCTTCATCATCATCATCATCATCATCATTGTCATCTCAGCTATAAAACTCAGAGATTTCTTAATCTTCAAGATTCTAAGGATTTCCTGTCAGGTTGAAAGGATTTGTTAATGACTCTCCTGATTCTTCTCTTTGTAGGAGTCACAATGGATCCACGTCGGCAGCAGTTACACATGACGTTAGCTTACCAATATTCAAAAGACCAGCATGAACGTCTTTTGAGATATGCCAAAGAAATAGATTTGAATTCTGATGTCAAATGGGAATTTCGGTTATATTCTCGTGATCCAAGGGCAGGAGAATGTGAGGTTAGTACCCAAATGCTGTTTACCATTTTTCTAACAATTTGTTTCAATCTATCTGAAATTGATTTTGTCCTCCTAATGTTCCTGAACTCTCTGTAAAAACTAAATTTTGATCATCTTTACTGACCACACATGGTGACACCCCCCGCAAGCCAAGGGTTGGCTTCACATTTTAAGACTGAAAGCTACTTCAACAGAGAAGAGCTGCCAACCCTCGGCTACAGACTTGTCCCTATGCTGGAGTTCTTCTGTCTTGCACAAGTTTGTCCTAACACAGGAGTTACTTGCTCTCATTTCACACACGTTCTGGATATTCTTTTATTTGTTTCTGTCATTTGGCTGTGGCCATGCTGGAGCACCGCCTTTAGTCGAGCAAATCGACCCCCGGGACTTATTCTTTGTAAGCCTAGTACTTATTCTATCGGTTTATTTTGCCGAACCCCTAAGTTACGGGGATGTAAACACACCAACATCGGTTGTCAAGCGATGGTGGGGGGACAAACACACACACACAAACACAAACATATACACACACATACATACATATA
>NC_068981.1:8524471-8527869 GCF_001194135.2 Octopus bimaculoides | reverse complement strand
TATATATATATATATATATATGTATATATATATATATATGCATATATATGATGGGCTTTTTTCAGTTTCCGTCTACCAAATCCACTCACAAGGCTTTGGTCGGCCCGAGGCTATAGTGGAAGACACTTGCCCAAGGTGCTACGCAGTGGAAATGAACCCAGAACCATGTGGTTGGTAAGCAAGCTACTTACCACACAGCCACTCCTATGCCTATGTCCACCTTTTCTCCTGACATCTGATGTAAGAAAGAAAGAAAAATCTTTTACTTGCCAACACACTTCAACAAGTTTCTCACAGTGAAGCAATGTTCTCTTTTGCACCACTGCATCAATGGCATCTGCTCCTATGAATTTCATATGCTCCCCCACACACACACACACACTTCACCATGTGACCCTTTTGCCATATTTCAGCTCCCCGCCCCAGTTCATGTTTCCTTCACAGCCAGCTACTTGACCCCCATCAGCTCTACATAATTCTTCCTATTCGTCAACTTTGAAGGGCCTCAAAGCACTGTAGTCTGCTGTTCATAAAGAAATCCTAGGAAACTTCTAAACTGGTTGAATTGATAAATTATCCAGCCACTAATTGAAGGGTCAGAGGTTCAAATCTTAACAGCCAGTGTTGTTTGTGTTCAAAGACATTTTATTTCATTTTACCAAAATAACCTTTAGAAATGGTCGAGTAATTAACTGTAGCCATCACACCTGTCTCCAGGTGAAATAAATATTGATTTAATAATACACTTGACCACTTTGTTTATTTTGTCGTTCAGTTTACAAGAACTGGATTGAGATGGTAATTAAAGAATTTACCTGAAAGTAAAAGAGATCTTTAAAAGTCTTTTGAAGAGTGATTAGACAAATTACAATAATTAACCATTTAAATACCAATTCAGTGTCTCTTCTAATACCACACACATGTCTTTACAAATCACCCTTCACTCTGTCTTGATCTCACACACACACACACACACACACACACACACACGTGCACACACACACGTGCACACACACACACGTGCACACATACATGCACACGCACACGTGCACACACACCAGGCCAGCACTACCTAAACAGGGACATCAAAAACTTTTCTATTTGAAAAGCAAAAAAAAAAACGTTCAAAAGCTGTAAATATTAAATAATATTTGAAACTATAATCAACTGATTTATTGATTAGTTTATTGAGAGAGAGTCATTAGGGTTTCAACCACCCCACCTTCCATTCATACCCTTCCCCTCCATTCAGGCCCCTTCCTTCTTTTATTATTTTGGTATAAATATTTTGTGTGAAGACTGTTGTATGTATGTGTGAGTATGTATATGTAGAATTATGTGTACGAGTGTCTCTCAGAGTATTCATATGAGCTGTATGTGTTTGTGCATAAGTTTTTTTTTCCTTTTCTCCCTACTTTTCAATCTGTTTGTTTGTTTATCTATTCTTCTATTTATTTCATCCTCTTTTTATCACATGATTTATTCATTTAAATACTCCAGCATGGTCAACCAAATCTTTGCAAAGTGATTCTTT
Organism: Octopus bimaculoides; assembly: GCF_001194135.2. Classification (NCBI taxonomy): domain Eukaryota; kingdom Metazoa; phylum Mollusca; class Cephalopoda; order Octopoda; family Octopodidae; genus Octopus; species Octopus bimaculoides. Next base: position 8,526,335 of record NC_068981.1, on the reverse strand, counting down.
TATAATAAACATTTTTTTTCCTTGATGATGATGATGATGATGATGATTTCATCGTTTATTTTTTTATTGATTGTATTTACTTTACATTATTTTATTGTATTATTTTCCTGAATTTACTGCCATTACTTCAATATTGCACTCCATATATGGTAATACTAGTATTTGTAAAGTGTGAAATCTGACTGAGTTTTGTTAATATCTGCCTTTATCAAATTTGTCCTAAATGGGGTTTTTTTTTTCCTGAGTAGCTACAATTAGCACTTTGGTCTCTCATTTCAGGTTTCCATCTGTCAGCCATAACCAGAATCCTTTGTTGCATGAATCGGCCATGTCATTCTCTTTCTTTCCCTCTGCTTGCTCTTTTATTCTTCTTTTTGTTCTTTAATTCTCCGACTGAGTCGATAATATTTTTTGGACATTTCTAGCTGCTGATAATAGTCTTTCTTCACTACGTACATCATCATTTTTCAACTCTAAAATGGTAGTATTAATGGTATCTTTCTGCCTCATTCCTTTCTTGGTAGGTAGAGTCTGTCAGTATTACTTTTAGTGTGCATTGTGTAATTCAAGCAGCTACCCTAAATTTTTACCTAAATCGATTTTCTCAAATGCCCCAGAGGCTCTTTAGAGGTAGTGGATAATTTGTGCTAACTAGGGGACCTAATTACCTGTGGGAGATGATGTATGGAAGGTGTAATTGCTAGAATAAATATAAGATGGAGAAAATTCAGAGAGCTTTTACCTCTGTTGGCAACCGAAGGTTTCTCTCTCCAAGTGAAAGGAAGATTGTATAATGCATGTATACAAACAGAAATGCTACATGGTAGTGAGACATGCAAAACCTACAGAGGAATGGAGCTAGTTTGTTCTGTTAGATGTTCAATGTCAGTATACATGTGTGACTGAGCAGTAGTGTTTTGAGGGAAAAGTTGGGCATGAGAGGAATTAGAGGCAGTTTGAAAGAAAGAAGACTGCACTAGTTTGGTCATGTGATGTGTATGGATGTAGACAGTTGCGTGCAGAAGTGCTGGTCACTTGAAGTGGATGGAACTTGTAGAAGAGGGAGACCCAGGAAGACCTGGGAGGAAGTATTGAAGGTCACTCTCAAAACACTGAATCATATGAAGATGCCAAAGGACTGAGATATCTGGCCCTTTGGCTGTACCCAAGAAGACCAGTCCATCCCAGCAGAATTGATGCCAGTGTTGGTGCCACTTCAAAAGCAGCCAGTGCACTCTGTAGAGTGGTTGGTGTTAGGAAGGGCATCCAGCTGTAGAAGCCATACTAGAACAGGCAATGGAACCTGGTGCAGCCCTTGGCTTTACAAGTTTTGGTCAAACTGTCCAACCCATGCCAGCAGGAAAAACTGACATTAAATGATGATGGTGATGATGATGGTGATATATAAAATGTTTGTGTGTGTGTGGTTCTGATGATTTTGTCATGTTCAGATATTCACACTTCCATCATTGGCATACATCATGAATTTAAACTTTAAGGACTTTTTTTTTTTCACAGACAAAACTTCTTCATTTTTATATTCCCTGTGAGTTTCAGTATTAAATCGTTGTTGTTGTTGTTGTTGTTGTGTTAGTAATTCTAAAATAATTGTTTGTTATATTTTACGACAGGTTCGTGAAGTAACACGGAGTTATTCTTCAAACAATGAAGACGAACTTGAGTTAGTTGAAGGGGACCATGTGCTGGCTGATCCCATAGAATTAAGTAACAGCAAGAATGGCTGGTGTAAAGGAATATCAACTTTGACAGGTTCTGTTGGAATGTTCCGGATAGGCTGCACAATGCGAACATCAGAAACATCAACATGGACCCTTCATAAGTGAGTCCCTTTTATTATTTCCCC
>NC_068981.1:8519189-8524299 GCF_001194135.2 Octopus bimaculoides | reverse complement strand
CAAATTTCATTCAATAAATCAATTAAATCCCAGAAATTTCAGGGAAATTCCTTCTGATTGGCATCGTCAGGAATTATTGTGTGAAATTGGCAAAAACTGAAGTTATGTTGCAGTGAGACCAGAATAAAAGATATTTCCTGAGACGCCATTCTCAAAGACAAAAGCTTGTAATATTATAATAGAAGTGGATTAGCTTGGATTAACGGAGTATTGGTTGTATTCTTTTTGTTTTTCTTTTTACTTGTTTCAGTCATTAGACTATGGCCATGCTGGGGCACCACCTTGAAGAACTCTAGTCAAATGTATTAACTCCAGAGCTTATTTTTTTAAGCCTGGGACTTATTCTATTGGTCTTTTATGCCAAACCACTAAGAACAGGGACATAAACACACCAACACCGATTTTCAAATGGTGGTGGGAAACAGATAGACACACACACACACACACACACAATGGGCTTCTTTCAGTTTCTGTCTACGAAATCGACTCACTTGGCTTTGGTCGGCCCAAGACACTTGCCCAAGGTGCCATACAGTGGGACTGAATCCAGAACCATGTGGTTGGGAAGCAAGCTTCTTACCACACAGCCATCCCTGCACCTCTACGGAAGCATTTCTCACAAAAGAACTGCATCAAAAGTTTTTAATTCACAACAAACAACTTTGATAATTCGAAGAACATCTTCAAAGAGGTACATTTTATATAGTTTGGTCAATGATGATGATGATGTGAGATAATTTAGAGGCAAGATGCTTCAGTGGTAAGCTATTAGACTGTCTACTCAATGATTGCAAGTTCAAATCTCCTGCATGCATTAAGTTTTTTGTTATTTTAAACCCCACACCTTAGCCAACCCTGGTCTAACCAGAACTGTGGTCAAGGGGGGATCCAACCATAGCCAGTTTTTATATCTAGACATTGTCCAATGTGTCTTTCTCTTTTTCTTTAAGATGTTACAATCTAATTTGAAGTAGATTTGGTTACTATTTCTGGTGGATTAAGCAATAACACTGAGGCTCCTTTCGTGGTTCAACTATGGTTCATGGTACTTTTGGCAGCATACCTTTTCCTACATCATCTGAGTCTTTCTGACTTTTGACAGATTCAGCTACCACCTGATCACATGACAATAACTACCACCTCATTGCCTCAGTGGTAACTCTGAGAATATTAATCTGTAATAGACTGTCGTCCTATCCCGTGTGGTATTTATCCAACATCCACTTTTTGCTGAATCACCTGAGATGTTTGAAGACTTTTCTTTTAAAATCAAGGTTTGGGTTATCAATTTGATCAGTGAGTAATTTAGTGTACAAGTTGATGTTTACAAGAACTTATCTGCTTCATCCTCATCATTTAACATCTGCTTTCCTTGCTGGCATGGGTTAGATGGTTTGACAGAAGCTGGCCAGCCAGAAGGCTGCACCAAGCTCTACTGTCTGTTTTGGCGGGGTTTCTATGGTTGGATGCCCTTCCTAATGCCAACCACTTTACATAATGTATCGGGTGTTTTTTATGCAGCACCAGCACAGGCGCTTTTTATGACAGGGTCACTAAGTAACTTGTAAGACAAAAACCCCTCAACTGGAAGTGGGGAGTAGTATTGAGGGTTTGTGATTTTGTGCCAGGTATAGAGGAGACAGGTATAAATATCTTGCTGTAGAGTAGATACATGGATATCCCAGTTGGAAAGGGGTTTATGGGACAAAAGTTCAACCTTTGATGATGTTAGTGATGAAATGATGTCTATAATCTCAAGAAATTGGTCAGAATCTGTTGAGTGATACAGAGAAAAATTTAGAGAATATAAATATGTATTTTGTAAAGGAGTTGAGAAATAAAAATATTTAGGGGAGAGAAAGATAAATATGCTGTTGGCCCCTGACTGTCTCACCTTACACATTCTACTCTTCACAACAAACTGACTTGTTGGCATATTATGAACTCTCCCGGTTCTCATTGCAGAATCTGTTAAAAAGCTTCAGAAATGTTTCACAATCTGGAAGCATGATTTAGAATTGGCCAAAAACCAACAGTTGTAATTAATTCTTTCTACTTAAAGGCACCAGGCCTGAAATTTGGTGGAAGGGGTCAAGTCAATTACATTGACTCCAGTGCACAACTGCTGGTACTTATTTCATTGACCCCTGAAAAGATGAAAGGCAAAATTGACCTTGTTGGAATTTGAACTCAAAACATAAAAATGGACGAAATGCTGCTGAGCATTTTTCCCAGTGGGTTAACGATATGATTCTGCCAGCTCACCACCTCCCAGAGTTCCAATTAATAAGAGAAACAAATGTTAAATTTCAGTGCTACATGGGAAATTGTCTTGGTTAATGTGCAGAAAGGGAGTCGATAAGAATTGGAAGTAAGTTTATAGTGTCACAAAAGATGAAGTGGAATAGACAACCCTTCAGGTATGATTGGTATGCAAGACAAGTTAGAAGGTAGAAGCATCTCTGAAATGAAGTCCATGGAATGCACACTTAACTCACAAAAGTTACTAATTATTTTGGGGGTAGTTATTATCTCTGTTGGAAACAAAGGGCCGATGGGGTAGCACTTTGTGGCTAATCACTCTGTGTGAGAAAAGACAATGTCCCACAACACCCTTCTGTGTTAAAAAAAAACAGAACAATACATTGGATAATGTAGCTGAAGTAATACAAAAAGATGAGATGGCCACATCTGGAACATGTCTAATAGACCTGGCTAACAGACCACAGAGTTGGACTGTCCTAATCGAATGGGTGGGTCAGCTTTCTTTGTTTCCATTGATTTGTGAATACGCTGTAGTATGGCATCACTATGCACAGCAAACATAGTTTATTAGACACTGAAATTATTATTACATGAACAAGGCTACGAAACAGCTGTAATCCTAAGGATGCCAAGTGGTTAAACAAATGTATTCGCTTCTCATACCTTCTGACACACACACACAGTGAAAGAAGGAGACATATTTATATCATGAACACATGTGTGTAATCCTGATAGCAAAAGGAAATTGTTTTCTCGCCTGTAACCGTAGACAATTGTTACATCCTGCCTGAGCCCCACTTCTGCTGTTCCCACCACCAATAACTGAATAATTGATGTTATCTCTGTCTTCAACAGGTCACTAATGGTGGTCCCTGCCACTAATATGTACAATGGTTTATCTGAAGGAGACTATGACAATCTCTGGGTTGGAGAACAAGATGACATTTACAACAAAGTAAGTTGACAACCTCCTCATTTATCTTTTATTTGTTTTCGTCTTAGACTGTGGCCATGCTGGGGCACCGCCTTGAATTTTTAGTTGAATGAATTGACCCCTGTACTTATATCTTTGTAAGCCTAATACTTAGTCTATCGGTCCTTTATGCTGAACTGCTAAGTTATGGGGGATGTAAACACATCAACACCAGTCATCAAGCGGCGGTGGTGAGGGACAAAATCACACACACACACACACACACACACACACACACACACACACACACACACACACACACACACACACACACACACACACACACACACGCACACATGATGGGCTTGTCTCAGTTTCTGTCCAGCAAACCCAAGGCTAAAGTAGAAGACCCAAGGCACCATGCAGTGGGACTGAACTCAGAACATTGTGGTTGCGAAGGAAGCTTCTTACCACTCAGCCATGCTTGTGCCTATGTATTTATTTTACCGTTTCTCATATTAGTAAGAACTCAATACTTTTCTGTTGCTGTTGTTGTTGTGTTTGTGTTACAGCAATTTGTCCTTATCACTGAGTAATACTTGACTGTGGAGTAGGAATGGAACTTGTTAGCAGCCAGTCAGACTGAGACTAACAAAGATATCTTAGGGCGGCAAGCCGGCAGAATCGTTAGCACGCCGGGCGAAACGCTTAACAGTATTTCGTCTGTCTTTACGTTCTGAGTTCAAATTCCACCGAGGTCGTCTTTGCCTTTCATCCTTTCAGGGTCGTTTAAATAAGTACCAGTTATGCACTGGGGTCAATGTGCTTGACTTAATCCCTTTGTCTGTCCTTGTTTGTCCCCTCTATGTTTAGCCCCCAGTGGGCAATAAAGAAATAGATAAGATATTTTTGTACAAGAGATACTCAAGTGAAAGGTCACATGACTAACACTGAGTGGTCACATGACTAACACTGAGTGGTCACATGACTTGTCAATTGTTCCACAGAACACTATCACCTCTCCTTTCTGTTATCATAGTGTGTGTGTGTGCCTCACTCACCAAAAAAAATCAATGGCTCCAATTTTGATGCCAACATTGTGGCATCCCTGAGAAAGAAGTTAGATTCTTGTGTGGCTATGTCCACCTTTCACACAACTGGCACCGCTTGCTTTGTTAACTTTCAGTATTGAGTTCAGCTTTTCATTAAGGTACTACTAAAAGTGGATCGTGATTATACTGATATCTGATTTAAGGGTCAGTAGTGTTGATAACCCACTGATGGATGCCTTTGACCATGGACAGTTAAGTAATGAGCTTAATTGTCTGACAATAGACAATTAAGTTAATTAGGAAGGTTGTTGATGGTGATTTAGATTGGTTAACAAATGACAAGGTTAGGAAGAAAGGTTTAAATTTTAATACCAACTCTCACTCTCTCTCTCTCTCTCTCTCTATCTCTATCTCCTTCCCTCCCTCAGACTATATTTGCTCTCTTCTGCCTCCATGCTTATTACTAACCACCACTACCTCTTCTATATTGTGTATATACAAACAACCAGATACACCAAAACACAGTGATGACTTCAAACTCAGAGTATATGAATTTTACTCTTTCTCTCTCTCTCTCTCTCTCTCTCTCTCTCTGTTGAATGTATTACTATTATTTTTTGTTCCAGTTGCCTCACAGAGAATTGCTTCCTTAATTAACAAACTTATACCCATCATGACTCCCCGTCTAATAAGGGTACACCCCAGGCACTACATTGACCTAAGCTGAGGCTTCATTTGCAACCATTTTTGTATCTAGACAAACGTCCAACAATAATTGTGGGTTATCTAATTAGGATTTGTTTGTTTAAAAAGCTTTCTGAATGTTTCTTTCTTCAGCTGTTAAAAAATAAAAAGAGTGAAGAGAACCAAAACATCCCTC
>NC_068981.1:8500286-8518967 GCF_001194135.2 Octopus bimaculoides | reverse complement strand
TTAACTTACTTTTATAAATACATACATACAGACAGACATGAGATATTTCAATAAAAAGACCTGCCTATCTTTTCAAGAGAAGGACCCTTTGTTGAAAATCTCACAATAGCAACAATTTCAGACAATTCACAGCATTTACTGGGACATTTCAACTGTTTGCTGTTTGCAAAAGCATCACAACTTTAAAATAAATTAGGTGCAGGGTGGTGGTGGTGGGGGGGGGTTAAGCCTGATTTTCTTTTTTTTTTTGTCACTATGACAACATTTTTTGCTGTTTGTGTTTTTTGATTTTATCCTGAAAATTATCATCCACTAACAGCTGTAATATGTGTTATCACATGATTAACCTAACTATTGGATGTTATACATCGCTGGTCACAATGCGCTTTGCACTGTTTTAACTTTCAAATGATGCTACCCTGCTGGCTGGGTAAACAGGCCAACATTCCCCCTGAATGGAAGACTAATCCATCACAGGGTTATCCGTTTACAGCTGAGTGGACTGGTGCAATGTGAAATGAAGTGTTTTGCTCAAGAATGCAACATGCCACCCGGTCTGCTAATAAAACTCCTGATCTAATGACAGACCACTGGGCCCTGCGTCTTCACATTCATACATATTACATCAATAGTAAAATATGTGCCAAAATGTTATGTCAATATAAAATATGCAATGTGTGTTATGTTTATGATTCTTCTAATATATGCTATGCTGAGAAACTAAGGCTGCCTGACAAAAGTGGAATATTTTATTTTGTTGTTTATATTTTTAGGAAGATACAGTAGAATCAACCTAAACCTTCCGAAGAACATGTTGAAAAGAAAGAATTACCTGGACTTCATCAAAGACTGCCCATTGACAGAGGTTGGCAAATTACAAGCCCGTCTTACTGGTAAGGACACAGATTTACCTACAAAAAAAACCCCTTCTTTTACAATCAAACACAATTTCTCTGCTCTTTTATTATTTTATTAAAGATATTTAATATTCTATCGCATTGATATTATTTTTGAACTGAGAAGGGATGGGTTTCGATGAGATTTTTCATGTAAGACCAATCTTACAGGATTGGGTGGGGGGTACTGTTAATTTTTTGAGGGGGTCTTTTACCTTATAAAGATTTTTTTTTATGTAATCATTGTATGCAAGTTGAAGATACTGCAGTAGACTAATTTGAGTAAGTGGCCTTTATTATTATTATTATTATTATTATAATCAGCTGGAACACTTCTTGAGACATCTATCTTTTCCTTGTTTCAATCAACAGATTGTGGCCATGCTGGAGCACCACCTTGTAGGGTTTTTAATCAAATGAATCAATGCCACTACTTATTTTTTTAAAAATCTTTGTACTTGTAGCATCTCTTTTGCCAAACCACTATATTATAGGGACATAAACACACCAACACCAGTTGTGAAGTGGTGGTGGGGTGGGGGATAAACACAGGCACACACACACACACACACACACACACACACACATAACAGGTTTCTTTCAGTTTCCATCAACCAAATCCACTCACAAAGCTTTGGTTGGCCTGAGGCTATAAGAGAAGATATTTGCCCAAGGTACTATGCAGTGGGACTGAACCCAGAACTATATGGCTGGGAAGCAAACTTCTTACCACACAGTCACCTCTATGCCTATCTCAGCACATAAATTTACCAGTTCCACAGAGTTTTGTATTCAGTACTCAATGTGTGTGTGTATGAGAGAGAGAGAGAGAGAGAAAGAGAGATGCTTGACTTTCAAAGAGCATTGCTTAAAATAATCCGAAGCCACCTACGAAACTCCTGAGAAAGGAATTGAGGATAACATTTGTTCTTTTTGTTGCATCATCAATGTTTTATGAAGTCTTTCTCTTGCAAATTGTCATTAAGTAAATCTTCATTAAACTTCTTTATAATTAATATTTCTTGTGGAAAATTTATCTGCTCCAAATGAAACAGCTTTTAAATGAGACGTTTATCATAATTGATACTAAACTATTTTGTATCTAATTACCTCCCCTTTCAATGAATATTGTTTATTATCTCCTCTTTTATACTTGGCTAACTTCTTTTGTGGGTTCATTGACGAGCTGAAAGAAGGGAGACAAATTAAGCAGAACGTGTGTATTTTTGTAAAATTTATCTGTTAATTGTTAGAATGTTGTCAATAGAGGGTTAATATATGTAAAGCACCAATCTATTACAAACTCTAATCCACGGACAAAGGGTCCCCTTCTTCTGCTTTTTCATTGTTTCAACAACAGCCTTTATTCCTTGGTAACTGCCTCATCTTGTGCCCTTTTCATTCACATACTCCCAACTCATCACCTCTCATCATCTATACTGTGCCAATCCCTGCCACACAGACACACTCATATCCCAGGCCTCACATTAACCTCTAGACATCAACTTACTGGAATTCACTCTGTGCATATGTTTTGTTTTTGTTTTTCTCTCTGCTAGTGTTCAATAAGAAAGAACATTAATGATCACAGCGTCACCACTCTTTAAGAGAACACAGAGGGACACATTTCCTGCCACCAGGAAAAAGAGATTTCCTAAAGAACATTATCAACTACACACACTCAATGTATATGTTTTGTTTGTTCACTGTTTGTATAACACTTAGGGGACGGCTCCCTCATTATGCTGAGTGTTAAAACACCTGAAAATCATTGATAGGTGAGACGACTCATTTCTGATTGAAATTTGCTATTTTTATGGCTTATCAACATCACATACCTGAATCGAACCAGGGACGATCCCGAATCACCAGTCTATGACTATTTACAAATAAGAACTATTTGCTGGTGTGCCATGGTGATGCATGCATAAGATTCAAGGATTTGATTTGTCCACAGTTTCAGGTACATGATGTTGATAAGCCACTAAACTGGTGAAATATTGATATGCATCATTCCTGAATTAGATCAGAGGTGAGTTGTCTCACCTGTGTATGATTTTTATACGGCAATGAATCATCAAACAAACAAAGCCCAGAGTATGTGCAGCCAATAATGACATTGATTTCGATTCAGTTTTGAATTTCTAAAAGAACATTTTCAGATTGGTTTTTACCTTTTTCTAGTAATCCTTTAATGACTCTTGTTCATCTGGAAGGGAATAAATCTTGGTTATTTCATTCCAAATGTGTAAAATAATGAGTTGGGACTATTTTGATTAGAGAGAAAAAAACAAAATGGTGGAAGAAAATGTTACATAAAAAGTTTAACAAGAAAAATATTTTAAATCATCATCATCATCATTTAACGTCTGCTTTCCATGCTAGTATGGGTTGGACGATTTGACTGAGGACTGGTGAAAACCAGATGGCTACACCAGGCTCCAATCTGATTTGGCAGAGTTTCTACAGCTGGATGCCCTTCCTCACGCCAACCACTCAGAGAGTGTAGTGGGTGCTTTTACGTGCCATCGGCACAAAGGCCAGTCAGGGGGTACTGGCAATGGCCGCGCTCAAAATGGTTTTAAATGTGAGAGATTAATTGTTATTTATGCACTTTACGTTTAGTGTGTATATTTACAACACACAATATATATTATACTGTATTATATCATATTATGTGAAGGCACATGGCCTAGTTATGAGGGTGTTATAATCATTAGATAGTGGGTTCAATTCCCAGACCAAGCAGCATGTGTTTCTTCGCATTGCTCCAGTCCACTCAGCTGTAAATGGATGACCACCCTGTGACAGAATAACCTTCCAATCAGGGAAGTGTTGGCCTGCTCAACCAGCCAGTCTGATGCCATCATTCGAAAGCTAAAACAATGTAAAGGGCACTGTGAGCAGTGATGTATGACAACATCCAATAGTCTGGTCAGTCACGTGATCACATGATATTGTATTCTATGCTCATATCAGCCACTTTACCTATTTGTTTTTATACCAGGATTTGAGATATCCCAGCAATCACCAGACACGACTGAAAAGACTAGCCCTACAATTATTCATCTCCCATACACTGGGGTTGTCTTTTTGGCTCCCAACCGAAGGGGAATAACTCTGATGAACTAAAAATAAAGTTTTCTGCTTAAGTTTTTGACTTGATACTTTCTGACCACCAATAGTGAAGAACCCATGCCAGACTTATTCCTTTCAGCCTTTTTTCTGATGATTGCTGGATTTATCTCAAATCCTGGTATGAAACCAATTGGCAAATTGGTTGATATGAAAGATAAAAATATTGTCTTTTATTTATACCATATCCACCAATATATGAGTGCCGGTTTTTTCTAACTCATGGATTTTTAGACAACTTTGTGTGTGTACCTCATACTTAGTGTGTATAGCAGCCAGATAAGGGGAGGTGGTTTGATGTTTTTACCAGTTTCTAGTACTCCCCTCACTCTGTTATTAGAGTTTGAAAGCTTTCAAGTCATCTACACTAAAAAGTGTCAATAATTGTAATGATATTTTAAATATTTAATCAATTATCAGACAGACCCAAAGCTTCTAAGCTACGATATCAGTGTGAAAATACCAAAATCTGTTAGAAACATCAACTTGCTCTGCCTTTCGATGCTAATGTTGATGTAAATATAAATCTTGTAAATAGAAACACTCTAAACACGAGGTTGAAGTTATGTATGTATCTCTCTTTGTGTGTGTGTGTGTGTGTGTGTGAGTGAGTGAGAGAGAGAGAGAGAGAGAGAGAGAGAGAGAGAGAGAGAGAGAGAGAGAGAGAAATATCAACTAGAATGAATTAAATGTCAATTCAGTATCTTGTTTGTTACATACCAAAAGAGAAAAAAAAGACCTCTTCCAATCTTGTTGGTAGAATAATGCTGTAATAAGAAGAGAGCACATGGTTTGTGAATAGAGATTTAAGACAGAACAAGATTCAGCAAAGAATATAACAGGTGTTAATTTATATTAATCAATCAAGGTATAATGTGTTTTTGAGATATATTGTACAGAGATATATTTTGTGTTTTACAAAGTCACTTGAATAAAGAAACTGTATCAAGATGTATACAAACAGATAAGTGGAAGCAGAAGTCTTGTTCTTATCAAACCAATAGACGTGACTTGATCAAAGTAATGTCATGTTAGGAAAGTACGACTAGCAAAAAAGAGGCTGAGAAGAAACAGTTTAACGAAAGTTGTTGGTCATAACTAATAGATTAGTTGCAGTGTTAAAATGTCATGTAATCTCTGCTACAATATAACTAATCTCTGTGAAATTAGCTAACATTACGGCCTCATACCTGTAAACTCCTTCTTCACTTCTCTATTCCTATATATTCTGTTCCTAGCCTCAGACCAGGCCACAATGATGTTCAATGTTTGTGTTTCAAGTTACATAATGTCTCTTTAATGTTTCCAACTTGAAAACTGAAGATGTTTGGGTTTTTAGTTTATCTCACTGTTTACAATAATTCACATGAAATAAGTCTTTTTTTTTTTTTTTTGACAAAGGGAAGATAAATCAGTGTAAATTATGTATTTTCCATTCTGTTTAATTTTGTTGTTTTTTTTTCCTTCTGTTGTAGGTGAAGGTTTACGAGATGCTTCAGTGAACTTGTCTCATTTGTATGTCTCTCCAGCTCTACGATGTATTCAAACAGCTCATGAAATTGTTACAGGTATCTAGAATTGATTTCATTTTATTTTAGTTTAGCTTATTTAAATTAAAATCAAGTTAATGTCATCTAATTTGTTAATCCTGTTACTATTTGAATCGAGAGATGAGATAAAACTTTGTTTTAGCAGTCTGCTTCAAATGTAAACTGCCAAAGTATTTAAGGTTTACATGGACGAGGATTTGAGAGATGTAGAACGGTAGCCTCCACATAATCCTGTTGTTGATTCTAACAGTTTGTAGAAATTTTGCAGTGGTAAACATAAATACAGGAACAAACTTTGCTTAGTGAGGTGCAACCCAAGGTTCAAAGTTTTTTATAAACAAGGTTGATTTTTTTCAGTTTTAATATCTGGCAGAATCATTAGCACACTGGACAAAATGCTTAGCAGTATTTTGCCCATCACTATGTTCTGAGTTCAAATTCCACCAAGGTCAACTTTGCCTTTCATTCTTTCGGGGTCGATAAATTAAGTACCAGTGAAACACTGTGGGGGTCAATGTAATTGACTTGTCCCTCTCCCCAAAAATTTCAGACCTTTTGCCTATAGTAGACAGGATTATCATTATTATTATTATCATAATTATTATATTTGAACATCAATCAAACCAGATACATCCGATAATGGAAAAGTAATGTTTCAGATCAGTTCAAACATGTTTCTACACTCATTTGTTTTGGCAAAGTGGATATTCAAAGCATTTTCATTGCCCTACCCAAAATTTTAAGGGGTATGCCTGCACCCAAACCAATGGGGATGTTCTAAGATTTCACAAATTGTAGGTTTTTGATGCGTTATCTGTTTTTTTAACCTGACTTTATTCACATTGCAGCAGAATCTAACAAAGTGTGATAGGAAATGTTTCAAAGTTGGAAGTTTGGACAAGAGTTTAATGATTCATACAGCTAAAAGGAGTGTAGAATATATGGAGTAGGTGGGGATGGGTCAAAAATATCTGGATGCTAGGACTTTTAAAAGTTATGCTTCATGAAGGAGACCAGTGCAGTTGTTGTTCCATGTCTGGCATCGATCAGCAGCCAACAGATTCTATATCAATAATATTGCTGATAGTGATGATGTCAGGAGGTTTCTTGGATCTCTCTCTTTCTACAGTGAAAGCTGAATTTGCAGAAGAGAGAAATGTGACACAACCTTAATCCAAAGACCCAGTGTTCAGTGACAGTAATAATAAAATAGAGTGTATCTGTGCGATGAAGCTGCATTACATTTAGTTGGGCTGAGCAGAGTTATTTCCCCTAGTTAATCTCTTATTTAAATGAACAGGAAACCATTTTAATGTTTTTCAAAGAATATTAACTTTCATTTTATTTTCCTTTATTTGGAAAGAGAAAATTTCAAGCAATAAGAAACAACTAACTTACAAAATACTATTTTTGTATCTGTTATCATTTCTTTTAAAATAAAGCAAAATTTACATTATTTACATTTGACGGTTATTTGTCCTCATCTTGTTTGTTGTTAACACAACGTTTCGGCTGATATCCCCTCCAGCCTTCATCAGGTGTCTTGGGGTTCTCATTCCTAAGGTATTTTTCGATGTTGTTGTTATTATTATTATTATTATTATTGTTATTATTATTATTATCATCATTATTGTCATTATTATTATTATTATTGTTATTATTATCCGGGTCACTGCGTGAACTGTATTAAAGTAAAATTTGTCTTATGAAAAGATTATTGTGGGAATGGATTTGTGTAGTGTGTTCTGTGATGTGAAACCATGTATCATGGCAACCAAAGTTAGTTTCAGTCTGAGAGGAGAATTATTTTAATAAACGAAAACAGTCACAGACATTTCATCTCTGTTGTAATGGAATTACGTCAGGGATTGGGTCACTTTTGTGGAATGAAAATATCAACAAATAAAAGTAATTTAACAGTTTTTGTGGGGGTCATGGCTAGAAGGGTTCCTCTTTGATGAAATTGCATGGAAAGATTCATTTGGAATCTTTTCATCAAATTAAAATTTTCATTTCTATTTACCCTGGAATTTATTAGTTGAACTAAATATTGGTTTCACATTTTTGCACAAGGCCAGCAATTTTGAGAGAGGGGCAAGTCAATTATATCAATCCCCAATACGTGACTGGTACTTATTTTATTGCCCCCCCCCCCAGGATGAAAGTGGAAATCAGCCTCAGTGGAATTAGAACTCAGAAGGATTATTCTTCAACTAAATATTAACAACAGTCATAATTTTCAGGGTCTCCAATAAAAAATGTTTTAGTTGTCAAAATATTTAATAAAATGTAATAAAGTTCATGTAATGAAAATTTAGCGAGATTAAAATGATGAAAAAGTCTGTGTGTCATAATAGAGTCGAGCAAAGTGATTCCCTGTGCATTGATGCAATGTCACATACATTATCTCTGAGGAAATATCTAGAAGGAAGTATCTCTCTTGAGACAACTTCTTTCCACACCTGAAGATTTTTCCACATCCAAATGTACACAATTACGTTTAATATAATTGTACACACATATATATATATAATTTATTGTAGCTATTTAATTTATAATGAATTAATAATTAACTCATTATCATCTTTTAACATCTGTTTTCCATGCTGGCATGGGTTGGACAGTTTCACTGAAAACTGGCCAGCTGAGAAGCAAGTTTCAATCTGATTTGGCATGGTTTCTATGGCTGGACGCCTTTCCCAACACTTAATCCAAGAATGTAGTGGATGCTTTTTTTTTTTATGCCACTGGCATGGGTGCAAGTTATACAGCACCGACATCAACTACAGCTATGACTTCGCAGTATATCGCCAATGGTCTCGATCACTTGTCACTGCCTCCAGCAAATTAATTTAATACATATCATTAATTTGTATGATTATCATCATTGTTTAACGTCCTTTTTTCCATGCTGGCATGGGTTGGACAGTTTGGCAGGAGCTGGCAAGCCAGAGAGCTGCACTAAGCTCCAATGGTCTGTTTTGGTATGGTTTCTATGGCTAGTTGTCCTTCCTAACTCCAACCACTTTACAGAGTGTACTGGGTGCTTTTTACCAGTGCCAGCACCCACAGGGTTACCAAGTAGCTTGTAAGACAAGGACCTCTCAGATGAGAGAGAGAGAGAGGAACCAAAAGATGTGGCCATGTGCCAGGGTAGAGGTCGGAGTATGATAAAGGGACAGGGATAGGTGTCTTATTACAGAGGAGATACTTGACCACCATGGTAGGATAATGAAAGAAAGGGAGATGGGAAAGAATAAGAGAGAAAGATAGAGACGAGTCAGAGAGAGATGGAGGGGGAGGTCCTACTCACTTGGAACAATGGTGGGGCAGTATAAGGTAGTAAAGAGGGGATAGAAGGGATGTTCCGTATTATGAATTAATAATTTTTTCAGCTGATTAATTTATAATGAATTAATTCCTTGTAGCTCTTGGTCTGAATCTGAAAATCTGTATTGAACCATCCTTATTTGAATGGCTGGGCTGGTACCAGTTAGGGTTACCAATTTGGTTTACTCCTGATGAACTGATTGACCATGGTTATGCTGTCGATCGAAACTATATTTCTTATATGGTACCCACTCAATTATACCTCGATGAAACGGTGGAGCACTTCTATTCCAGATGTGCAGATTTCACACGTTATATCCTTAAAAAACATGAACATGAAGGTAACTATTTTATGTTTTATTTTGATTCCATTCTTACTTTTTCTACAAGTCATCCTGTAAGAAAGTCACATGAAAATATCCTAAATTGATTCTTATTTAGCATTTTACAAAGGTACAGTTTATCTGCAACCATCATCATCATCACCATCCTCATCACCTTCACTAACTTTTCCCCTTCAGTGACCAGCAGTACAGTTTCAGTTGGTGTTATCATCAACTAGTTTCTGATGTTATTCTTTTGTGGTTTATTGACCTTAACACATCACCGTGAAAACAACCTCATAGTCAAGGGCCTCAGTTATATTGAAAGCCTGTTTCAGTGAGAAGACTTAGTTTCTGTCAACAGCACAAAAGCTTTGTCACAAAACACATGAAGGAAACAGTCCTCACCTTTTCTCAACCATGGGCCAGACACAACTAAAAACCTTCAGTGTCTCTACAAATGCTAACCTCAAAATCTTTGATGATCTTTCATGCTGACCCCACAGGAGTACGTCATCAAGACTGAGGCTTACTTTTCTGACATCTGTATAAGGAAACTGTTTAGATATTCCCTCTGCTTCCCTTTTTCTATCACTCTCTTCCATCTTCAATCAAACTTTAGATTGTGTCTATGATTTTCAATTGTGGTCGTCTTCAACATTTTCTTGAAGACATTTTATAAAGATTTTCAAACACATCACTGACTCTACATTTCTGTTTCAATATTGTCACCATCATCTTTATATTGTCTTAGCTTTTCATCTCTTTCATTATAACTTGTATTATTTTATATTGAGTTCTGTCTTCTTCTGCCTCTACTCCTACCCTTCACTACACTTCTAATATCTTACATACAACCACTTCATTAGATCCAATCACTAAAAGCCTTCTAAATGATTTTATAAAATATTGCCTAATTAGACACCACCAGAAATACTGAAAGAGAGAAAGGGAGGGTTGTAGTCGTTTATATTGACCCTAATATATGACAGGTATTATTGACTGTGGAAGGACAACAGACAAGGTCGATCTCCTTGAGAATCAAACTGACAATATAAGACTGCTCAAGACAATTTGTGTGGTTCTCCACCAATTCTGTTAGTCTCACCAATCTCAATGCTGCTAAAGTAAGAAATCCTATTTTACAGACATCAATCCAAACCATTCATCAATCAAAGTTTGATTAATTCCATTTCATTATTTTAATTTATCTTCTTCTGAAATCTCTTTCGTTTTCTCTTTCAGATGTCTGTAATATCTTAATAGTTGGTCATGCTGGTAGTTTAGATGTATGTACACGCCAGTTACTAGGAAAAGCTCCACGTTCTGTGGGAGGATTTCATGAAATTCTTCCTTATGTTCCATGTTGTTCAATGTGTTGCTGTGTTGAAGATCCTCTCACCAAAAAATGGAGAATGAAGGAACCACCAGTTCCTCCTATTACACATGTAGCCAACAAAAAATATAACTGGAAAACACTAATATAAAAATAAAGTAAGTTCCATATCCTGTAGCACAATGCAAAACATGTTTCCTTTTTTTTTTTTTTTTTTAAGAAAACCAAATTGGGTTGATGTTACAGGAATGTGGGTGGGGTGTAATTTTAAAACCAAGTCAATATTTCTATGTTTCGGCTGCTTCATTTCATGATTTTGGTTTCTGATAATCATGGAAGTTTCCAAGATGAAAATCCCCTAAACAAACATTTGGTTCCCCTGCTCTGTAAACCTTATAAAATGCAATCTATTTTTTAGAAGATTGTCAACACATAAAACTCTGTTTTTCTTTGAATTTTATTTTTATTTCTAGATATTTTTTTTGTCTTCAAAATTTTCAAATTCTCTTACTCTCTAATTAAACTTACCATGTAATTAAATTGATTAAACAAATTTGTATGGCCCTCCCCCACTCTTCTAAAATATTCTACTAGTAGGTTCTATATTTAAAATATGATGCCCGACTTTTCCATTGCAGTTCACAAATGGTTTTGTTCTTTGTTGATGAATTAAGAATTCCGTAATTATTAATATTTTTCAAAAAAAAAAAATTCCTCAAAAGATCTGCATTAAATACCTGTAAATAACAGAATGGTGAGAAAGGTTTGGGGCTGAAGTAGCAGCAGATGTGCTTCTTAAACTCTCTACAAAGATACTAACAAAAATGGATTATTATTATTATTATTATTATTATTATTATTATTATAGTCAATATTTTTATAACATTCTTCTTCACAGTTTATATTCCTTTAATTTTTTTTCCCTTCCCTTCCTTTTTTCCCCTTCATTTATTTTGCTCCCTGATAAATCTTTCACTGCTTCATCTATGTATATATATAAATTTTCTTTTTTTTCTTTCATTAATATTATTTTATATTCTCTCTTCTTTCTATCCTCCTCCCCTCCCCTGTTGGCAGTGATTTAACACCAATAATTTTAAAGAACACTGCTAAACTGTATTCCCATCATCATCATAACCATCATCATCATCATCACTATTATTATTTTTATTATCATTATTATTATTGTTGTTATTATTATCATCATCATCATCTTGGTAGGCAGCTTTACGTCCAGTGTCATGTCAATATTGACGTCTGTCCGTAAATTCTGCAGGTTGGATAGGGACAGGTTTGTAACCCTTATATGGATACCTTAGACATTTCATTTCTCTGTTAGATCTAAAAAACATGGCTGAAGAGAACTCCTCTCTCTCAATGTGATGATACACATATTTGTGTATCCAGTTGTAAACTCTCAACTGAAATATATCTGTATTAGTATAGTTTAGAAACTCCTGTCAAACATTTCTTTCAGAAAGAATGTTCCATCATTCCGTTGCTTCTTCTCGACCAAATTCTAAGATATTACTTACAATGGAAGAATCTGATTTGGTGTTTGAGGTTGTGTTGACGCTACTCAAAGATTCTTTTGTGTCTTTTTATGAAGTAAATTTCAAGAGGGCAGTTTTGTTGAAGCCATTCCCCCTGAACTCTGCAATATTAATTAAAACAATGCTTAATTAAACATTATTACTGCAGTTTATAGCAACAAGCTGTAATTAAATGTTGCTAATTAATCTGTTTCTTGTAATAAACTGTAAAAATGGAATATATATTAGAGCCAGGTGATCTGAGTCTGTTGGTCATTCGTGCAACAATGTGATTGATGAGAAAATAAAGTGATCAGAAATTCTTTTGTTGGCCAGCTGGAGCAATCAGGTCAATAAAGTTTCAAATTAATTACTCGAACTTTACATGATTCTTAAATTATTTTTCTAGGTTAGAGCAACAATACTATTTTCTGTTAAATAAATATTAGCAATGAGGCATTTTAACAGATACTACATCATTAAACCGTTGAGATCCTGAGTGGTTGATGCCAGGATGCCCCCTCCCTCTCTCTTAATGAAAGATGATACAAATGAAAATAGTAGATAGCACAGCAAGAGATCGAACAGCAAGGCAATCACCTATAAGTTCGTTAACCGAATAAGACAAAGTCATTAGCTATTATTTAGAAATCCCGAGTTTTGTCATTTTGGTCATCATAGTTGCTTATTTATATCTCTATGGTCATCAGATATTTATCTGGTAAAATAACCTGTCTCAGATTAAGAGTTTTAATTAAAATCCTTCCTTCGTTTAAATATACAACTAAACCACACTGAATACTAAAATATATACATGTATTCAACTGACGTCTATGCATCTGTGTAAACACACACGCTTACACACCCACACTTTACACAATGATAGGAACATGTCAATTCATGTTAATGTTAGTTTCAAAATCACTCAACACAATTGACTGCTTATCATGCTACATGGTTGGTTATATACATGTTTCACTCAACTAAGCAGATGAGCCAACCAAATGTGGTAAGTATTCAACTGCTCTTTAGTACTACTGGTAACATGTGACCCAGTACAACCTGTCACATGGTTGGGTCGTCGGCAACTAAACTGGCAGCCCCACTGAGCGTTGCTTGGTGAGGAGGGTGATTGTTGGACACCCTGTGGGATAAAAAATAAGACCCATCAAAGGGCGAAGGAACTACTGTGTAGTCAATGGCCAACTCAACAAGTACCTTGTCATGGTAAAGTGCCTATGTGCTCCATTGACCCGGAGAGCTATGCTGGAGGGAGAGAAATCTTCAGGCAGGTCTTACCATTCCAGATGGGTCGAAGGGGTAGGAGACAGACAAAACCTTAACCATTAGAGGAGTAAACTTCAGTGACAATAAATCAAAGCGTTGGCAGTAGGGTGTGGATTTAGTTATCGGCAAGACCCAACAGATCAGATTTGTGGCTTTGAACTAACAGAATGTCATGCAGAGGATCTTGAATACAAGACAATGGATGAGACCCTAATATTCCTAGTTAGATGGAAACTGTGGGACCACATGGGGCAGCACCCTGTGACTCCTATAGTCAGTAGCGAACTGGGTTTAAAAATATTGGTTGCCAGAAGACTAAGGGGGCCCACCCGCAACTACAAGGGGCCCCACCCACAACTACAATGCTATCATTTAAATTTTTTTTCGTTCAAAGTATTCTTTTCAACTGTCTACAAACACAGCCAGGTAGAAATAATTAATGCATTCTTCCAGAAGTGAATTAAAAATTCTGAAACTTGAGGGGATGGGCCCCTTAGATACTAACATGGGCCTCCATATATGGATTCTAATGGCGCAGGGGCCCATTTGCCATTGGGCAATTTGGCAACCTGGCCAGTCCACCACTGCCTATAGTATGCACAACCGAAATGCTAAGGGTGTCCTGTGGGACAACCTAGGTAGACAGACAGATAGATAGATCGATCAACTACTTTCAGTGGCTTTGAATCATTTTAAAAACTAATAGTAACACAGATTGATAGTTTACTATACAAGCAAGCCGAAACTTCAAAGTCACTGTGAAACCTTTCTTTGTAAAAAGTTGACATACATATATGAATGAATGATCTATGAATATAATAAATATAGATCCAAAAATATGTATATATGATTGTATCTATGTATGCCTCTATATGAATGAATATATATCTGTATATATGTATGTATATATCTAAGTACATATGTGTATGTATATATATATATATATATATATAGGTGAGAAAGTTGGTATGTGAAAGCACGTGGTTGGATGTATAAAAGATAAGAGTGAAAAAACTACAGAAGGCTTGTGTTACATGGTTAAAGTATATATTTAAATTATGTCAGAAAAATGTTATAAAAATGTTAGAAAAATGTTAGAAAATCTTTTTGGTATATAAACATTGTATTTTGAGAAATATATATATATGTATGTATGTATGTATGTATGTATGTAGAGAAAGGGAAAGAGAGAGAGAGAGAAGATACTCCTCTGGTTTTTCTGTAAATAAGTTTGTTCTTTTTCCTTATTTTCTAAAAAAGATCAGTCATAGCAAACAGTGGGTGATGTCATTTGGACAGTTATGATGTCATACATACACACACACACACATTATGTAATCCTGTGAACATCTCAGTAAAGATCTGTCATAGTGAGCACTTATGACACTGTCTGCTGCTTCTCGTAATCGTTTCCTTTTGTCTTGTTCGCTCATTAACAATTTACTCTGACCAAACGCTAAAAGCAGTCAAATCACATTGTCTACCCCCCTCCCTTCCTACCCCCTCCTCCACTAAACCCATTTTCTGTACTCTTCCACCCGCCCACCATTAAACACTGTCTCAACATACATTTTTATCATTTATCAGTATTTTTGTTTGAATTATTCAATTTTATTGGGTTTTTTTTTTTTTTACTTCAAAATACCAAACTGGTTTTCATTTTTTTTTTTTTTTCTGTTAAAAATATTTCCTTGTTAAAATCTATCTCTGTTGAAACATGAATAAAATCCATCTTTTCTCACTTTTAAAACGACTTAAAATCTACTTTTTTTTATTTTCTTATTTGTTTTATTTTGTATTTTGTTTCAAGTCACTCCTCATTTTCTTTATTTATTTATTTCATTATTTATTTGGTATAATTTGTGTTTTTTTTTTAAATAATACATTAAAATTTTTAAAATATTACTTAAGCTACTTTTATTTTGTATTTACACACACACATTCATATTTACATGTCTTTCCATGCTAGCATGAGTTAGATGAATATATTAGTGAAGTATTACTTTCCAGCTGGATGCTCTTCCCGTCACTAACTCTTACCTGTTTTTCATGTAAGAGATCTCTTATTACGCGAACTTTGAAGACACAAAGCCAGCAAGAAGATTTGGTGGCAAGTGAAATGACAACAACATCAGCAACTGTGGGTCCAAGATTTCCAGAAGGGCAAATGTAAACACACACACACACACACACACGAAACAGGCTTCTTTCAGTTTGTGTCTCCTAAATCCACAATTAGATATTTCTACTTGTAGACATTATCACATTCAGAACATAGTGTGTGTGTGTGCATGCGTGAAATCATTGTTTCGCATCTGCTTTCCATGCTGGCATGGGTTAGGAGGCAATTGCAGTCCCTTGTGCTTTGAGGTATACTCCTCAACTAGACAGGCTGGAAGACCCCATCTTGCTTGCATTTCATTTTTAGTGTGATGTCTTTCTTAACACCTACCACTTTGTAGTGTGTGCTATGTGTACACATATATAAACAAACATACATACTACAGTCATCTCTTACGTGTTTAAATGTACACTGTTTTTATATGAATAACATACTACAGTTCTGTATTTAAGAGATGAGGAATTATGTACATTATTTACATTAGACGGATATTTATACTCATCTTGTTTGTTGTTAACAACATTTCGGCTGATATACCCTCCAGCCTTCATCAGGTGTCTTGGGGAAACTTCGAACATGGGTTCTCATTCCTAAGGTATTTTTCAATGTGATTATTATTATTATTCAGGTCACTGCCTGGAATCGAACTTGGAATCTTGGGGTTAGTAGCCCGTGCTACTATTACTAATAATAATGATAATAATAATAATAACATCGAAAAATACCTTAGGAATGAGAACCCATGTTCGAAGTTTCCCCAAGACACCTGATGAAGGCTGGAGGGTATATCAGCCGAAACGTGTTAACAACAAACAAGATGAAGACAAATATCTGTCAAATGTAAATAATAAACATACATACATACATACATACATGTGTATATCATGTGGTCAACCAGCCTATTAGATGTTGTTATACATTGCTGGTCACACTGTATAAGTAGATGATGGCGATGATTAGAAATACTATCACTTCCTTTTCTGGAGTTTATAAAATAAGTTTTAATAGCAAACACAGTCCTATTGTATCATTTAACTTTATGAGAATTTAAAATTAATCAATAATATTTCAAATTAAAATAATACAGTGAACTGGCAGAGCCATTAGCAGAATAGGCAAAATCTTTTGCAGCTTTTCATCTGTCTTTACGCTCTGAGTTCAAATTCCGCTGGGGTTGTCTTTGCCTTTTGTCCTTTCTGGATCAACAAAATAAGTACCAGTTGAGCACTGGGGTTGATGTAATTAACTTACACCCCACCCCACCCCACCCCTCCTCGAAACTGCTGGCCTTGTGCCAAAATTTGAAACCAATGTAGTAAATGGAGACTAAGATTGATACATTTTCTGGGAGTTCTGTATTTTTTACAGGCAAAATATTTGACTCTATAGGTGTGGCTGCATGGTAAGAAGTTTGCTTGTTGACCACAAGGTTCCAGGTTCAGTCCCACTATGTGGCAACTTGGAGCAAGTGTCTTCTATTATAACCTCAGGCCAAATCAAAGCCTTGTGAGTGGATTTGGCAGATGGAAACAGAAAGATGCCTGTTGTATGTATGTGTGTGTGTGTGTGTGTGTGTGTGTGTTTGTTTGTCCCCCTACACTCACACTGCTTGACAACAGGTGTTGGTGTGTTTACATCCCTGTCACCTAGTAGTTCAGCAAAAGAACTAATAGAATAACTACCAGGATTAGGAAAATAAACTCCTGTGATCGATTTGTTTGACTCGATTCATTTCAAGGTGGTGCTCCAGCATGGCTGCAGTCTAATGATTGAAAGAGGAATCCTTTATTTCCTTTCATGTTTTGCATCCAACAATTTGTCCCAGTTATCAATATTGGTTTGCTTAGTTCTTCTGAATTCTAAACAATGGCCTGTCACAGATCTTCAGATAAAAACTCAATTCTTGCCACTGATTTCCTCCAAATATACAAAAACACTTTGAACGAAATATTTCAACCATTTTTTCAGGTGGTTCAGGGGTTGATGATCGTTAGCAGGTAAAGGTCTCTTTGTATTTTATTTAATCAATATATTTCTCCTTTTATCATTTACTTGTTTTAGTCATGACACTGTGGCCATACTGGGGCACTACCGTGAAGAGATTTTAGTCAAAGGAAACAACCCCAGTACTTATTTAAAAAAAAAAAAAAGAAGGCTGGTACTTATCATTCTCTTTTGCCAAACCACTAAGTTACGGTGACATAAATACACCAACACTGGTTGTGAGATAGGGTGGGGGAGACACACACAAAGATATACACTTGTGTGTGTGTATTCACATACATATATATACACAACAGGCATCTTTCAGTTTCCATCTACCAAATCTATTCACAAGACTTTGGTCAACCCAAGACTATAATACAAGATACTTGCCCAAGGTGCCACACAATGGGACTGAACCCAGGACCATGTGGTTAGGAAGCAAGCTTCTTGCCACATAGCCACACCTGCGCCTATGTTTGTTTAACATTTCATAAGTATTTAACTAAACTACAATTTCTTATCATCCTCATCAGTTTCAACCTTAAGATTCATATATTCTACAAATGGCAGACATTAAAATCTTTGCACTATCTATTCACATCCTTTTATCTTTAAAGTTAAGATCCTGTTGGAAGTCTTATGTTGCTTTTCACTAATACAGATTCCATTAAAAAATATAGTCAAACCGTCCAACCCATGCCAGCATGGAAAGCAGACGTTAAACGATGATGATGTACCAGTTATGTACTGAATTCCATTCAGTGAGCCACACCCAGCCTTGTGTAGTTTTGTACCATTGTAAGGAATTATTCCTGAGGCACTGTCCCTGAAAGTCTGCAAACTGATTTGTTTTAAAGGCTTCAGTACAACAATGGAGATGAAATTCATCAGAGATTTTGCCAAGGGAAAATATGGTGACATATTTTATAGAAACAGAAATTTTAAAATATTAAACTCAGATGTTTATGGAAGAAGAAGACTTGAAGTCTTCTTTATGAAACCAGATTTTTTCCTTTCATTATTCAATTTACCATTGTTTAATGGTAGATTAACAAAATCGTTAAAGCATCAGACGAAATGCATTGCAATATTTGATAAATGTTGCCCAACCATATGGTTCTTGGTTTAGTCCCATGAGTGGATTTGGTTGGCAGAAACTGAAAGAAGCCTGTCGTGTATGTATA
>NC_068981.1:8479088-8499978 GCF_001194135.2 Octopus bimaculoides | reverse complement strand
ATATATAAATGGGTGTGTGTCTTTCTGTTTGTATTGTTTACCCCCCCTTCCCGCATGCTGCTTGACTGCCAGTGTATTGTTGTGTTTACATTTCCCCTAACTTGGTTCATAAAAACAGACTGATAGAATTACTACCAAGCTGGGGCATGGAATTCTTTGCTAAATATCCTGTGCCCCAGCATGGCCACAATCTCATGACTGAAACAAGTCAAACATAGAATATAAAGATGACTCTTTACATTTTCTGAGTTCAAATCCTGCTGAGATTAACTCTCTTTCATCTCTGGTGTTAGTAAAATAAGTACCAGTCATGTACTGGGGTCCAGTGCAATCAATCAACTCCCTTCTCTCAAATTGTGGGCCCTGTTCTTATATTAGAAATAATGCTTGCAGATCTTGTGGTGTCTTGGGAGGGTCATTACACCAATAATAATAATAACACATGCATTGGTTCAATATGACTTCTTTATTGTTAGTTAATCGATTAAATATCTAACTGACCAATTGACTAACAATAAAGAAGTGATATTGAACCAGTGTGTGTGTGTTATTATTACTGGCATTATGACCCTCCCAAGGCATAACAAAATTTGCTTCAACCGACGAATTCTCATCAATATTTTGTAAACCAAAAGCAAAAACGAAATGCTTGCAGAGTTTCTCTCAAAGACTGATTTATTATTTCATAAAAGACAGCACCATCAGGAAGTTTGATTTCATCTTTCTAAATTCTCCTTTCTGTTGTGACTGATTTTGTCCTTTATCTCTCCCTGAATCATTGAAATACATACCAGTAATATGTTGGGGGCCATTCATCTGGAAACTAGTCTGTGTATAAAACAGATATCAAGGCTTTACAGAGTTATAAAAGATTGCGGCACTGGATTTCAAAAGTTCTAACAAAGTGGTAATATTTCTGACAAGTTGGCAGAATCATTAGAACACCAGACAAAATGCTTTGCAGTGTTTTGTCCCATCTCTGTGTTCTGAGTTCAAATGCTTCCAAGGTTGACTTAGTCTTTCATCCTTTTGGGATTAATAAGTACCAGTTGAATACTAGGATTGATATAATCAACTTAACTGCTTCCCTTTAATTGCTGGCCTTGTGCCGAGATTGGAAACTAATATTTCCTGTGCGTCTGTTTACTCTTTTTTGGATACAAATTATTGAGAACTGGCTTTTCTTCCCCTTCTTCTCATTAGAGAGAGAGAGAGACGAACAAAATCTATTTTTACCTGGAATAAACATTATCAAACAAGTTTTCTGAAAAACTCTTGTTTGGATGTGTTGACTTGTTGCAATGGCTCTGAGGATGATTTCGATAGGAATCGTTTGAAAGAATCTTCTGATATTTTAGTTTAGAAGATTTTTCAATGGAAATTTCATAAGAATTCCTCTGCACTTTAAAATTTTTGTTTCAAAATTAAAAAAACAGCAACAAAATTATTGACATTTTCAAATCTAGCAGCATGTCAATTCACTCTTAGTTTCTTTGTGTTTTCATTGTTTTGGAAAATTCAAAAGCTTATACACACACGCACACACACACACACACACACACACATACACACAGTGTAGTTGATGTTATGATGATGATGATATCAAACTATACAAGCCAAATCTGTCATAGTCCTTTCTTTCATAATATTTTTATGTCACTGTTATATAATATTATTATTATTATTCTTTTTATTTATTTTACTCAAATTCTTTTCATCGTTTGTTGAAAATTGCTTTCCTTTTATTATATTTTAACAATTATTGTTTTTGTTTACATTTCAAATTATTTTGGGTGAAATATCAAAATAAATTCTTCATATTTCAACATTTAGATTTTAATGATTCAGACATTGCATTCAATCCTTAGGCAAGGCACTCACCTCTCCATATTTAATGTTTCATGATTAAAATGTTATTAAGCTGAAGAAAGAACATTTCTTTTTAGTGTTAGTTTGTAAAGAAGAGTTGTGGTTTGAAGGAGGAGCAATGAGCATTGACCTTTACTGGACACCACATACCCCTGCCCAGACACTGAGATTTCGTTTGAACAACATTTGTGCAGAAAAACAGGAAGATTCCAGAAGAAATGGTACCTAACAGCAGCACCATTTCACAGATGCAAGTTGTACTCCATTGTAGGTCCATGTTAATGTACATGTGGTATAGCAGTCAGCTGGACTCCAGTGGTACTCTAGTGCTAGCCTAATGTAAGTGTGTGTGGTTTCTGTAGAATCAGCCATCATTCTTTTGCAGCTGACTTCAGTCCCATCTTTGGATTATCTCAATGCAGAGTGACATCTGCTCAATGATCAGAATAAATAACCACCATTTCTAATCCTGTACTTGGTCTGTATCTACTGATGGCTTTTGAGCCATTACTGTGGAAACTAGAAGACAAGATATTTTGTGACAGATGCCAGCTATAGCAAATTTGAAACCATTATTATTATTATTATTATTATTATTATTATTATGTTTATTACTAATGTCTTTTTTTTTTTTTTTTTTTTTTTTTTTGCTTTTGTTATTCAAACCCTATTTCTGTCGACCTCCAAGATCTTCACAGTGAAGATCTGTGGCTTAGTCATTGGGGTATTTGGCTCATAATCATAAGGTCTGGAGTTCAATTCCCGGCGGCGCGTGGTGTCCTTGAGCAAGACACTTCATTTCACATTGCTCCGGTCCACTCAACTGGCAAAAATGAGTTGTACTTGTAATTCAATGGGGACCAACCTTGTCACATTCTTTGTCCTGTTAAATCACCCTGAGAACTACATTAAGGATATGTGTGTCTGTGGAGTGCTCAGCCATTGTACGTTAATTTTGTGAGCAGGCTGTTCCATTAATTGAACCAACTGGAACACTCATTGTCAAAACTGATGGAGAGCCAGGCCATAATCTTTAAGGATAGTTCAATCAGTTTTAGCAGGAAATACTGACTTTGTCAATGATCTCTCCACTCTTGATTAAAGGACCAGTAATATAAGAGGGAATGGTTTCTTTCACTTAGAGCTGTCCTTGGAAGTCAAGCAGGATTCCTTGTCCCTAATTAGCATAATGTTAATTGTTGTTCATCTCAGCCATTATGTTTCTGAGAAAGACAACCTTAGTGTCAATCATGGAGAACCAGTGGAGCATTGGCCAAAATATTCTGTGTTGTTTGCTTTGTTTTTTTTTTGTGTTTTGAGTTCAAATCCCACTGGTTCATTAGTTTTTATTTATTTATTTGTGTGTGTGTGTGTGTTGAGTTCATATTCCATTGGTTCATTAGTGACAAAATTACTTTTTGTGATTCTTTACATTCTGAGTTCAAATCCAACCATGGTCAACTTCATCTTTTCAGTCAATAGAATACCAATCAAATCCTATGGTCAGTTTAACTGTCTTCCCCCTCCCCTCAAGATTGCTGGCCTTGTGCCATGATTAATACAAATTATCATCATCATCATTGTAATCTTATTTTTAATCAGTTTTCCTTCATTTTTTTCCTTATTTTTTTTATTTAATTTCTTTTCTTTAGGTTTTATGCTGTTTTAAACCAAAACTTTCATTCAAAATTAACTCATTTTTTATTATTAATTTCAAATTCTGCATAAATCTTTTCTATCACTGTTTTCAGAATTATTGTGCTTCATTTTTTGTTGTTTTTTCTGTTTCATTTTTTCCGATTTATAATATTCAAATCTATTTAATTTAATCAAAACTAAGAATTGGAAAATATAATGACTTAACAATATTCTTCAAGTAATCTGATATTTTTTTTTACTTTAATTATAATACTGTGTTATTGTTAAATGCTCCACCAATTTTTTTTTTTTTTTCTAGAAATACAAACTTAAAACAATTCTTCAAATGTATAAAGATAAAAAAACATAAGTAAAATTGGAACATTTTATAGTTTTCTTCAGTTCTACTACAATTGTTCTTGTTCTTGTTGATTGTAGCCTAACTTTTAATTCTTTATTTTTTAAAGGTCCATTATGATCAAAATAATTTGGCAATGGTTTTCATATTTTGTCAACACTGTAAAAGTTTACAATTTAATTTTTTAAAATTGGTGATGAAAAAATGCAAAAAGCAAAACAAAATGGCTGAAGATTGAAGTTGATGTGATACAGATGATATCTCTAGAATAATGCTTAACAACCGGTTAAAACATGGCTCCACAGTTTGACACTTGTTTTATATTTTTTATTCAGATGAAGTCTATTCTGCTCAAACTTCACTTTTACCAACACTCTTAGTTTTCTCCTCCTTCCCTTATATGAGAAATAAAATAAATGTTAAGTTGATGAAGTATTGGACTAACTGCTTCAGATCCATCAACAGTTCAGCTCCACCACATAGCCATTTCATTTTGATCTAGGATCATCATCATCATCATCATCGTTTAACGTCCGCTTTCCATGCTAGCATGGGTTGGACGATTTGACTGAGGACTGGTGAAACCGGATGGCAACACCAGGCTCCAGTCTGATTTGGCAGAGTTTCTACAGCTGGATGCCCTTCCTAATGCCAACCACTCAGAGAGTGTAGTGGGTGCTTTTACGTGTCACCCGCACGAAAACGGCCACGCTCGAAATGGTGTCTTTTATGTGCCACCCGCACAAGCCAGTCCACACTCTGACATTCAGCTAGTTGATGGAAATCGATACATGATCTGCAATTGTTTAATATTCTGTCTACTAATTAGAGTGCTACTAATTACCAAATGTTATGTAATTGACAAAATCTTCCTGGAGCTGTTGGAATTAGAAGCAGGATATTCTCAAATTGATTGAGGTTACAACTATGTACACTATATTCTGTAACTGACTAGCAACTAATTGAAAGAAAGATATTACTAACATTAGTATTGCTACTGAAACTGCAACTGAACCCTGCAAGATGTGGATAACAACAGTATTTTCTAACCATCTGTCGCCATTCCAAAAAATTGTCTGTTCTGATTCATTACTAATAATAATAACGATAATAATATTTTCATAAAACATTTATGAAAGGACACATGTCAAATTAATCATCATCTTATGATGATGACATGTCAAGCTAATGAGTGGTTTTCACAAATGGAAATATTTACTGCTGAAGAGTTATTTAAAATAATAAAAATTAAAATAGGGTCTCCTCATGTAAATCATGGGTGTGTGTGTGTGTGTGTGTGTGTGTGTGTATCTATATGTGTATATGTAGATATACATGCATATACATATATGTTTACATATATATACAAATACATTTACTAGTACACGCACACACACACACATGCACACACACACATGCACACACACACACACATACATGCATATTTATAAATATATTCATTTACATTTATGAATGCATATGTGTGTGTGTGTATAACTCTTACATTATGATAGTACACACACACACAACTATATATATATGTGTGTGTGTGTGTATACATATATATATATATATATATATATGCATATCTGTATGTGTATGTATATATATATATATATATGTGTGTGTGTGTGTATATCTGTGTATATATATGCATACATATATATTTGTGTGTGTGTGTACTATCATAATGTAAGAGTTGTAAGTATATTAAAGTATTTTTTCTATAATGCAAACCTTACCTGATGTTAAACTTAAAATGGAGTGTAGAGTGAATAGACAATAATCCCATGAGAAGTTGAGTTTTGAGCTCAGCTGATCAATTCATATGTTGTTGTTATTATTATTATTATTATTATTATTATTATTATTATTATTATTATTATCTTCATCTTCATTGTTCCAACATGCACTTCTCTATGCTTGCATGGAGCAGATGGAAATCATTGGAGAAGAGTTTCTATGATTAGATGCCCTTTCTGTCACCAACCCTTATTTGTTTCCATACCTCACCATGGTTGGACATGTTTCCATGCAAGAATGAAAATGTACGAAAATGGTTTGTAGATATATGATGGTGCTGCTCATTTACAACCATCACATAGCAAGACTAGAAAACTCAGGCTCATACACACACACATACACACACACATACACATACACACCTATACATATTCATCCATCTATCTATCTCATCATCATCATCATCATTTAACATCTGTTTTCCATGCTGGTATGGGTTGGATGGTTTGACAACAGAAGCTGGCAACCCAGAGAGCTGCACCAGGCTGCATTTGTTTCTCTGTTTTGGCATGGTTTCTACAGCTCGATGCCCCTCCTAATGCCAACCGCTTTACGGAGTATACTCAGTGCTTCTGGCTTGGCACCAACGGCAGTGAAGTCACCAAGGGACTTGCAAGACAAAGAGTGGGGAGTAGTATTGAAGGGGGAGGGGTGTCATTCTATTGACCCTTGCTTCAGGTGTCACACAATGGCACTGAACCCCCTGTCGCATGGTTTGAAAGTGAACACTTTGACCCCCTCAGCCATGCCTGCAGCTGTGTGGCTGAATAGCTCTCTTCAAAACCTCATCATTAGGGGTTCAGTCCCTCTCCATCAACACTGTTGGCTACCTCCTTTAGCCATGGGTTGATCAATTCCTTGTAAGGGAAAATGGTAACTGAAGAAGCCTGTCATGTGTGTGTGACTGTGCATTTCCCCTCATCTTGATAGGTTTGCATGATGATGGACACAAGAACATCATCATTCTTGCAGATGGAGTAATTCATTTGCAACTCACTGTAAAAACATGTCTGGGCTTCTTGACATGTTACGCTCTGAAACAAAAGCCTCACCACTTATACAAGTGTGGGTGGTTTAGAAATATCTTCCGAAGCATGTCCAGGTTATAAACTGGGAGATCGTTACCTGACTTGAAAACAAATGAAATTTTGTGTGAGAAAGGATAAACACTTGGCTGTCGAAATCTCTTCTTCAACTTAGTCACATCTGACCCAGAAAGGAAAAATAAATGTTTGAAATGTTGAAACAAGGTTTTGTGTATTTATATATATATATATATAAATATATATACATAAATATATATATATATATATATATATATATATATATATATATATATATATATATATATATATATATATATATATATATATATACATACATACATACATACATACATACATACATACATACACACACCAGAATAAGCACATAAATGTGAAACTAAGTGGCAAAAATAGTACTCGAATACCAGAGGTAGAGTAATATGCTTATTAATAAAGTATATATAATGCCAACCACTCTCAGAGTGGTTGGCATTAGGAAGGGCATCCAGCTGTAGAAACTCTGCCAAATCAGATTGGAGCCTGGTGTTGCCATCTGATTTCACCAGTCCTCAGTCAAATCGTCCAACCCATGCTAGCATGGAAAGCGGACGTTAAACGATGATGATGATGATGATGATATATATATATATATATGCATGTGTGAAAGGAAGTTTGATTCCCAACTACCAGGTTCAGTCCCACTGCGGGACACTTTGGGCAAGTGTCTTCTACTATAGCCTTGGGCCAACCAAAGCCTTTTGAGTGAATTTGGTAGACAGGGATTGTAAGAAACCCCTCGTATGTGTGTGTGTGTCTTTGTGTCTGTGTTTGTCCCCCACCGCTGCTTGACAACTGGTGTTGGTGTGCTTATGTCCCTATAACTTAGCAGTTTTGCAAAAGAGACCAATAGAATAATTACCAGCCTTTAAACAAAAAGAAAGGACTGGGGTCGATTCAGTCGACTAAAATTCAAAAGATAAATATATATATAAACCACACACACACACTGGTTTGTTCAGTCATGTTTACATCTGATTTTTCATGCTAGCATGGTTAGACAAATATGGTTTTGAGGTGTTTTTTTTACAGCTGGATGCCTTTCCCGATGCTAACACTTACCTATTTTTCAAGTAAGGGACTTTTTTTTTTATTCTCCACAGCTTCAAAGGGATGAAGTGAGTAAACAAGCAATTGACGGGACAACAACACTGAATGACATTCAAATAAGCAAACGCAGATGTATATCCAGGCACACATGCATGCATATATGGATGCACATACATATATGCAGTCATATTATATGCATATATGTATGTATGTGTGTGTATTGTACTAATTTGCTGGAAATATTACTGATATGTTTAATACAAAATTGGAGGTTTCGATTTTAAATTTCCATAACAAAAATTTTCTCTTCCTGTTTTTTATTTTCTTTGGGGTTTTCTTAAATTATATTTTATTTATTCCATTTTTCCATTTCCCTCTAAACTTCTACTTTGTGTTGCAAAATTGGTAAAAAAATTTTCATTGAAGAACATGTCTGGTATTATTCCATAACTTCTTGCCATATTCATGTATTTGGTAGCTAAAACTGCTTCACCGTAATTTTTACAAGAGAAATGTTTCTCTTTGTTTTGTCAAAATATTTTATCCAATTTCTTCTCTTTTATTAAATTTGATGCCAACCAAATTGTTTTTGTTATTTACCTTGCAATTCCATCCAAAGTGTTGAACCAGAAAAAGATGAGATCCCAAATATAGAAATATTGTTGATTCTTTGTAAATAAAAATAACTTGTATGCTTGTTAGATATTATCTGCTCAAGGAGGGCTCACTGTCGACACATTACAACTGTTTTTTAGTTTTTATCATTTCAGTTCAAAACTTTGAACTTTATCAAACACAAAAGTTGAAAAAAAGAAAACTATTTTAATTAGCACTTGTTAACAAAGGCAATCCGTTATTTCTTTATTATGAATTGTTTTCAACAGTTTTAATTAACGAGTTTTATTTACCTGTGTTCTAGAAGGGCTGTTTTTGATTTAAAGAAAAATAAAAGATTATTTATTTGAATATTTCAGTTTTATTTTTACTTCAGTAACGTTGAATCACCAAGCATAAACATTTTGTTATTTTCCTCTTAATTTTTCTTTTCTCTGTTTGACTAATTGACAAATATATCTATTTAATCCTAACCCTGAATAATTATCTTAATTAAAAAAATATTCTGTTATCTGAACAGTCTGGAAAGTAGAAATATATTACAGGTTTTTTTGTTTTTTTTACTCTCTAATTGCAAAATATTCTCTTGTATGTCTCATATTCTTGATTCCCCCCACACACAAACACACAAACACTTATCGCGGTGCTATTACATCATAAGAGAGAAATGAAATCATGATAACTGCTTTCAAACATGTTTCTTTGGATGTCAACCAGAGACATTATTTTAAGCTTTTTCTTTGGTTCTGTTACATTATCACACACACACACACACACACGTTCTTATGTCAAGTTATATAAGAAAAACAAAGGAACACAAAACTGAAGGATTACCCGGTATTTTTTA
The DNA here is from genome assembly GCF_001194135.2 of Octopus bimaculoides. Taxonomy (NCBI): domain Eukaryota; kingdom Metazoa; phylum Mollusca; class Cephalopoda; order Octopoda; family Octopodidae; genus Octopus; species Octopus bimaculoides. The sequence goes on along the minus strand of NC_068981.1, from coordinate 8,490,695 downwards.
GTAGAGAACACATTCAGTAAACTTTTAAAGGAAAATTGTTGACAGTAACTTCAAAGTTTCAGTTTGCTTCCTTTCATCAGACTCTAATGAAGGCAAGCTAGTTGAAACTTTGAAATCACTGTCAACCTTTTCTTTGTAAAAGTTAACACACACATACACACACACAAATACATAAGCAAACAAAAAGGGAGAGTTAGGAAACAAGAAGAGTTTTAATAATTCCATAGAGGTTACAGCTGTTTCATAATCCACTCAGAATTATATCACCAGCTTCAATGTAGAGATATATATAAACACACATGGAAAAAAAAAATATATATATATATATATACATATATATATATATATATATATATATATACACACACACACAAACAGACGATGCATCCATATGCATATAATGATACGGTGATGATGTAGAGAAGAGAGAAGACTACACCCTCAGACCATACGAGGAAGAATGCCTCAAAGATTCTGCATATATTAGTATAATAGTCATTCATTTATACATGATGTGGAATGGATATAATATTAGAGAAATTAATAGAGCAGATGGTAATTAATCAAAAAACAAGACAAAACAACAAGAGAGTCCATGAGAAATAGAGATTTGTACATATCAAATCACTTACCTCACAAGGACACCTCCATAATCAAACACATCCACACACACTCTCTCTCTCTCTCGCTCCTTTTCTCTCTCTGCTTCTCTCCCTCCTCTCACTACTTCTCTCGCTTCTTTCCCTTTCTCCCGCCTCTCTCTTTACTTCTCTCTCCCTCCTCTCTCTCTACTTCTCTCTCTCTCTCTCTAAATGGACAGTGGAGAGATGATGCTGTTCTCATTTCAAATGTCCCTGATGAAACCATTTCAATCTAAAATATATTCCACAAAAAAGAAAAAAAATGCCCACTGCCTTGCAATTATTATCCTTTGGAGTTGCAAAAGTTGGTATTTTTGATGCCAGAGTCAAAACGGTCAATTGTGAAACTGCAAATTATTTAGAATATATTCTCAAATCTCTTGTACATGTCACCTAAAACCTGCAGCTCAACCATGTGTGTTGATATTAGTGAACCCCATTGACACAGTGGATTGCCGTGACAATAGGGGGGATTGGGGTTTCCACTTCCCATGCAGTGTGTTTCAGATATCTTCTTACTCTCCAAACTCCAACCATGTTAGGGTTTAAAGTCAACACTATGAACTAGTGAAACACTCGTTAATGATACACTTCTCCTACTGCTTGCAGTGGTCAGCTGACTCACTCCATATTAGTTATTTGTAACTAGGTTAATGACCAGGGTTTAGTATGTTGGCCCCAAAATGGACACAGTACAGTGCTAATAGTAGTTGTAGTGGGACGGTGGGGGGGGGCACATCACTGCATCCACCATTTGTTGGTGATTCCCTACTACTACTACCCCTGGCAGATGACACTGTTGCACCGCTCAGGCAACAACCCTCCAACCTACGGGGTTCTCATGAGTAGTTGTTGCTGATGAAGGTTTTACAAGGTCAGAGTGCAAATCCTACCTTGACCTCTTTTCATTGCCTTTTATGACATGGGAAATCTTGGGTCCATTCTTTGACATGCTGCTCCCCACACAGCATTTGAGCAGTGTGAAATGAAGTGTTTTGCTCAAGAGCATAATATACTGCCTTGTCTGGGAATTGAACCCACAACCTTGTAATCAGGAGTGCAGCACCCTAAACACTAAGCCATGCCCCTTCACACTACTAGTTATAGCAGCCAATCCTTTAAGCAGTCAGTTCCACCATCTTGGTTGCAACTATTATTTCATGAGCTTTTAACTCTAAAAACTCGTTATCTCTTCTCTAATGAACAAGGTAAAGTCATGTAAGGAATCACCAACATTAATTACTATTTTATTATAAGACAAACACACTTTGAAACTATTTCTAACAGAATTCAGTTAATTAGTTAATTAGAGAGTGGGGTGGGGTAGGAGGAGAAACCATTTTAACTGTGATTTAATTTCAAAAATAAATTTTACAGATTAATTAGTTTTGATATTTAAATGAAAGTACATGTTAAATATAAGATGATTTTGCATATATAAATGTTTTTTATAAGCTAATAATGATAATGATAATAATAATGATAATTAATAATTAGTTACTATTTATTGGCAGGTTTTATGTTGTGGTATTTCAATGGTGTTTACTGGGCTGACAATCATAGTTTTCTTATTTATTATATTATAATAATCTGTTGTTTTTTTGTTGTTGTTTTTTGTTTTTGTTTTTCTTTTATTAAATAATAAATTTTAGAGAAAGAAGCTTTTTTTTCTGAAATGTATTTAAAAAGAGAAAAGATATCTAGCCATTCCTCCATGAAAAGTTTGTTTCACTTATGCTGCTCTACTAAATATTATTAAAATCATGATAAAATAAGATAATCTGATATTTATGTAACTTTTCAGTCAGACTATTTTTCTGCCATTTTTTGGTTTTTTTAAACAAAGAAAAAAAATGTTTCTAATCAGTGAAAAATTAACTTTTCTCTTAAATTTGGAATAAAGCAGGCTTTATCATGATCAACCTTAAAATATTGACTTTTTAATTTTTTTTTTTTTTTTAATGTATTTTAGAGAATTCATTCTCCTGGAAAATGTTATTTTTTTAAAAACTATTTTTCTTGTTGTTGTTGCTTTATTTACTTTTTGTTTTTTAAACATAACTGATGATCCCAACTAGTTAAACTTTACAACTAATTAGTCATTAATCTACTCTAGGTTAATTAAAATATGTTGAAAGAATTGCAGTGAACACCTTTCTTATTTTTATGTTTAGACTTTCTTATTGTTTTTTTTTTAATTAACTTTAAAATGTTTTTCCAAATTCCTTCATTTCTTTCCAAATGCTGCTTCCTTCCTGTTGCATAAAACTGTTCTCTCTCCTTACCAAGGGATTACTATGGAAACAGCTATTAGTTCTTAAAATTCTTGATATTATTACGATTATTGTTATTATTATTATTATTATTATTATTATTATTGTTATGTTTTTGCCAAATGTTCAATAAATAGTTACAAGTTATTAACTTTGAAAAAAAATGTTGTTCTTGTTCATTTTTCTTGTCTTTTTTTAATATTTTATATCTTTACAAATCTTGTCCTTCACCAAACAGTTGTTGTTGTTTCTGCTGTGATAGAATCGAATCCGGTGTCATTCACCATTCTCTGTATTCATTGGTAGATTATCACCTCTGCAATTGCTAATCATTGACATAAAAACCCACAAGACCATCATTTCCTCAATGGTTGGAAATGGTTTTAACTTTCTGTCTAAAACTGAGACTTTATTCTAAATCCTGGAGCCTTCTTGAATATTTCCCAAGTAATTTCAGCAGGTTCATTTGATGTTTTCACACACGCTAAACATGTCATTGTGTTCTCTAAGACTCAATGATGTAATGAGTTTTTATACTGGTGTAGGTAATGACATTGGATGAGGGTTGTGCGAGTCATACTTAGCTTGTTAGTGTGTTTGTTGGTGGATATCCCATTGTTATTGTATTGGGTCTCAGGAAATACTGTTTCCATGTACAAAGTATTGAAACTGTTGTTAGTATTCTTGAATTTACCATTATTCTTTATTTACTTATCACTTTCTCTTTCTCTCTCTCTCTTACTTTCTATCTTTCCCTTTATATATATATATATATATATATATATATATACACACATAGAAAGGGAAAGAGAGATAGAAAGTAAGAGAGATCATATATGTGTAAGATTATGAGGCAAAGAGGAGATATGCAAACAAGTAAGACGTGGAATCAGACAAGCAAAGGTATGTGACTGGAAAAGCATACAAATAGAAAGCAAAAATGCAACAATCAAAGACATAAACAATGAAAATAAACATGTTAAAAGGAAAAACAGAAATAAATCTAACATTCTGGGTGACGGCCTTTATTAAAGGGAAAGGATAAAGAGAAGCAAGAGAGAGAGAAAATATATACACGTCTTCAATTTGGTATTGTATATTTTTTCTCTTGCCTTCTTCAGGCTGGTGGTTGACCTGAAATTTTGACAGGCTCTTGTGAGACTTTCCAGGTAGTTACTGGTTACCAGTGCTATTTCTTCTGTAAATAATATGTCTCTGGTGAGCACTCCACATACTTTAGTGTTTTTTTTTCCTTCAGTCAAGACAGATTCAGCAGTTTCTCATTTGATCTTGTGTGAAGACAACACCACCAGTTAATGTTCTAAAGGCATGCTTTAGCATGGCAGCAAAGAAGATATCAAACAGAACGGAAACAAGCACACAGCCCTGTTTCACTCCATTGCAGATACTGAATGATTCTGAGAAAGAGCCATGGAATTGAATAATACCTTTCCATATATGTGGAATGAATGAAAAATCTTCAATAAACATCCAATATTGACAAAGATTTTGAATAAGTTGTCTCTGTTCTCAAAGTTGGAGACCTTTGTGAGGTCAATGAAAGCAATGTTAAGTGACCGTCTTTGCAATTTGCAGTTACCTTGCTGTTGTCATAGAGGTAAGATGATGTCACATGTGGATTATTCTGGTTGGAAGCTGCAGTGAAAATCAGAGTATTCAGTTTCAGCAAATTTCTTCAATCTAAGCAGAGACTTTTCTTGACGATGCCCAGCAAGAAGACTCCTCTGTAATCATTGCATTCATTACAATTCCCTTTGTTCTTGGACAGAGTAACTGTATTGCATTTTTCCAATCTTCTATGGCACTGCTCCTTCTTTCCAAGACTGGCACAGTAGTTTGTTTAGGTGCCACGACAGGATGCTCTTTGCCCATTTGATGGCCTACGATGGAATGTCATCCAATCCTTGGTATCTTGCCAATGTGAAGACAATCAACAGTGTTTCTCACTCCCATGATAATTGACAATCTATCCAGTTCCCACCTCACTGGCAAACAGTCCATGATGTCTAACACACTGAGATGGTGTTCTCTGTAGAGTTTGGAACAATTCTCTACTTGTCTTTCCATCTGCTTCTCTTTGTCTTTGATGGTCTCATCTGTTATGGTTTTCAATGGTGCTGTCATGTTCGTGGTTGGGTTAATGACCTTCAAACATTCCATGGAAGTCACCTGTGTCAAATGATGATTGAATACCTTTGCAAAGTTATGGCATTTGGCTGTTCTTAATACTTGCAATGGTACCTGGGTTGGTCAGCATTGATATCTTGTGTAGTTCAGTATGCTTTGCCTCATTAACAGTGGTCAACTTGACTGAACTTGTCTCAAGCCAGTCCTCTGCTTTGCTTTTTTTTTCTTACCAATGACCTTCAGTGCAGCTATGTGAATTGTATTCCTTCTAAAAATCCCATCTCGTCTGTGCCTCTCTGTCTCATGTTGGCACCTGCAGGGAGCTCCTCCTGTAATCTGGTGAACTTTTCTGCTTTACCTGGATGTCGTATTTTACTGACATCAATGCACTGTTTTCTGGGTAATTTCCTATGATGTGTCTTCTTTGGCTGAAGTTTGATCTTGCAGCGAACCAAAGAGTGATCTGTATCGCAGTCAGCTCTCTGGAATGATAGAATCATGAGAACATTCCTCAAATGCCCTTTCTTGCCCTTCACTTGTCCAAGTGAAGGGCAAGGATCAGTACGATCTGGCATCAGTGTTGTCACAGAAATTGCCAGAACAATATTGAAACAACGTTGAATTGTTTTAGAAGAAAGAAAATAATGATCTATGCTAATTAAAGCATTCAACTTTGGATGTTGTTCTTGTTTTTTTTTTTTTTTTATTGCTCTGTCACTGAATCGCTACACTGATAGAATGACAATAATAGTTTGCTAACATCTGTCATTCGCTTGCTCAGTGTCATACTGGTATGTCCAATAAAGAGTTCATGGAAGCTTTTACATGTTATACATATATTGTGTAAATCACAAGAAAAATTGTTTTTAATTTTGATGGTAGGGCCTTCTTTGTAGGAGAATTTGGGGCCTTCATATATGTGGCTACATATGCCACAGTTTCGTTGTTTGCATTTACTGACTTTAGGATTCATACTTAGTGCATGCACCTTGACACTGGTCTCCTTTTTTTAGTGATTTCGTTTGTCACATTTTTATTATCGGATGTTTTTCCAAGATGTATTTCAATTTTTGATACTGAAATAGTATTGGTAGATTAAACCAGATGGTGGTGAAGATTTCAATGTTCTTCAGGTTGTGGATGTGTGGAAAGAAGCTTGCTTCCCAACCACATGATTCTGGGTTCAGTCCTACTGCATGGTACCTTGGGTAAGTGTCTTCAACTATAGTCTCAGGCTGACCAAAGCCTTGTGAGTGGATTTGGTAGACGGAAACTGAAAGAAGCCTGTCATAGATATGTGTATGTATGTCTATGTTTGTTCCCCACTCCCATCGCTTGACAGCCGATGTTGGTGTCTTTACATCCCCATAACTTAGCGGCTCGGCAAAGAGACCAATAGAATAAGTACTAGGCTTACAAAGAATAAGTCTTGCTGTCGATTTGTTCAACTAAAAGTAGTGCTCCAGCATGGCTGCAGTCAAATGACTGAAACAAATAAAAAAAATATATATATATACACACCCACAAATATACATATATACTCACATAGATGTACACAAATATACATAAACACACACACATATATATATATACATGCATATATGTATATACATACAGAGATATACACCTATGCATATACATAGCACATGCAGCCCTACATTTATATATACTTATATTAAATAACGTGATATAAACCAAAATAATATATAAAGAATGATATATAGGAAAATGTAGACGAATAACAGGAAGTTAGATCATACATCGGACTATCATATGTTCCACTATTTATTGAATACAGACGTTGCAAACAAATGTGTCCAGAATGCGAAACCAGGAGGTCGATAACATAGTATGACCATTTTGTTTTTGGATTTGGTTTGCGAGATTCTTTTGGTGAGTTCTTGTGTTGAAGCATATTCTGTTGTGTCTGGGGAGAGTCATTTTCTTTTTGTGCCTTATAATTTAACACTCAACAGTATTTTCCTAAAATTTTCATTGCATCTTGCAACCTTTTCAATAGTCAAGACTATTGAAAAGGTTGCAAGATGCAACGAAAATTTTAGAAAAATAAATAAGAAATAAGTGGAAATTTTACTGGTGAATATGTTAAATTATAAGGCACAAAAAGAATATGACTCTCCCCAGAAACAACAGAATAGTGTGACTAATCTTTCAAATAATATTTAAATGAGACGAGTATACTTAACTACATTACAGGGTATGGATAAATAGAAGCTAAGAAGTTAAGAGATAAATAGGATTGCTCAAAGCCTGTTAAATAACTGGCTTAAAGTATGAATATGTGTTTGTAATATGCGAGCATTTCACCCTAAGTTCAATAGACTTATTAAGGATATTACATGAATGTTTAAGTATTTCCCATAATTTACCAAATTCGAGGTCATTTGGAATCTAATTTTTTTTTTTGTCTTTTAATTCCCAAACTTATTTGCGAATGATGTAACGTTAGCCTTATTACAATTGTTGAAAGTATAAGAATGATTATATATTCTTTGCTTGAACTTGTAAGAAGTGGAGCTGATGTAAGTAAAAGAGTTTCACTAAAAATATCTATAGATGTGACATCATAACCTTGTGATTCTTCCTGTGACATTCTAATCGCATATCTATATTATTGGAGGTGTGACCTTTCAATGCAGAGAAATAGCAGCTTGACCTCGAGAGACTTTCTGATCACCAATTTACGCACCCATGTCAAGTAATGTTACTCCAGAGATACTTCAGAGGAATCCTATTTTGCCCAACATTCATAAGCATAGGTGAGGATGAGCACAAAAACCAATTTGAAGACAGTGAGATTGTTTTGCTTTTTACCAACCTCTCCCTTTCTGAGGGTCAAATGATGGTATAATGGGACTCAAAGATTCATGATACCTGTGGAGTATCTCCTTCTCCCATTGCTATTATTTTCTGTAGTCTTAGGATCTGGAACCCGAAAGAAGAAGCTCACAGGCGGATGCAATTCAATGGTTATTTATTTAGTTCTCATTCATGGGGGTTCGCTCCTAGCAACCATCCGTATGGCAGTGTGTAGTTCATAATAGCCCCGTTCACGTGAGGTAAATTACCTCTGGTGATAATGGGTGAAGTTAGAGCAGGACCAGAATCTGCTGTGAGCTGCCAGTTTGTTGTGTTGCTCAGCGTGAGCGTGAACGCAAAAGAGAGAATCACCTTAAATAGATGTTGCCCACGAGAGCCTCGCTGTGGTCTCACACATGGCAAACATGGTTGTAGGCGAGACCTCGCTGTTGTCTCAGACATGGAAATGGCTGCCGACGAGATCTTGCACAAAATGGCACTGGCTTCTTGTATCACACTACAATGGAATTGATGCATTACTGCACCAGCAGCTGCAATCCTAGCATCCGATTCAGCCTCCCATCCCTGAGATACTGCAGCTTTTCCAACGCTTGGCTGCGAACCTATTGAGAGCATGACGGAGATCACCGACTTAGGTTTGAGAGGGTTTTTTTCTGTTTCTGGCTATATTATGTGGCATACACAGTTGCTAATGGTTTATATAACAGGAAAAGAGCCTTCAACATCTGTTGTTGTGCTTCTACTGTTATGTAATTATTATGATATTTTGTTGAAACATGTGTAGGTTCTATAAGGCCCAAAATACCATATCTCCATGTTATTATTCGGCTTGTATTCTGTACACTAGACTATCTCGAAGTTGATGTCTAACTTTGAAATACACTGGATATTGGAGTGCAATGTGAAACACAATAATGATCCCGATTTTTGGTTGCATGTTCAACTTCACTGTGTCTTTTGAAGAAGGGTGCCTTTAGCACGAAAGCCTAATGTGATGGCTTTGGAGGGGCTGTCATCAGAACCTCAATGACAACATAAAGTGTGGGAGCTGTACAACACTAGGCCGTCTACTCCTTTCCTAGGTTGCATATATCGACCATCTGAAGTCCCATAATCCTATCGATCCAGTGGAAGTTACAACTTTCTCTGTCATACTTCAGATCAGCAGTGGAACTGAATAGTCATCTGAGAGGTCATGGAAGGAATGTCAGAAATGATATTGAAAGCAAGTTCAGAGAGACGGCAATCGTCTTTGAAGATGGAGCACTCACCACATATGTATATGAGTGTTTTACTTTGTCATTGTAGCTCGGTCATGTTGGAGCAACCGCCTTAAAGAATTTTCGATTGAACAAATCAAATCCAGTACTTCTTCTATTCTATCGGTCTCTTATCAAACTGCTATGTTGCAAGGATGTAAACAAACCAACAATGGTCATCAAAGAGTAGTAGGACACACACACACACACAACGCTATAGTAGAAGACACTTGCCCAAAATGCCACACAGTGGGGCTGAACCCGGAACAATGAGGTTGGGATGCAGACTTCGTACCGCACAACCACTTCTGCACCCATATTTACTGCTTATAATTTAGACAGTTTCTATCAATAATTTAGTTTCTGTGGGTGAGTTAAATATAACAAAAAGCTCAAACTAAAACAAAAGTGATTGCCTAAAAGCAAACACCCATAACAAAATTTAAAAAATGTTTCGTGGCAGCCTCCGGATGCCGAAACCCGGGATTGAACCGGGGACCTTTAGATCTTCAGTCTAACGCTCTCCCAACTGAGCTATTTCGGCTGCCAAAATTGCATGATAAAATTTAACATTTTGTACTCATCTGAGAAATAATGTTGCTGTACGCAAAAATGTGTGTGGATATACGTGTGTATAAAATTGTAGGTAGATATATTTTCTGTCTTTTCAATTCATTTCGTGTTCATCAGGTTGTTTCGACCAGAATATTGCTGCAGCTCCATTTCCCACCGTGTCTGCAACAGATATATGTCTCTCTTCATAAAAACCAGAAAAATATTGATATTAATAACACTTGTTGATTGTGATATCGTTGTCTCGATATGTTTGATCAGTTTATTTCGATTTGTATTAGTCTTAATTATTAGATGGATAAATAATTAGTTGGTCGTTTGAAATTAACCAGAATTCCCCGCATTTTTAATGTGAATAATAAATATTTGACCTGATTTAATGAAATAATGAAGGAATATAGTGGGAGGAGGAGGAGGAGGAGGAGAGACGTGAATGAGAGAAGCAAAAAGAGAGAAACTGAGAGGAGAAAAGCAGAGAGGAAGAAAGAGGAGGAGTAAGAGAGAGAGAAAAAAAAACAGATAGACAAGAGACAAAGAAGGAGAGAGGAAGAATAAGTGGAATGAGAAAGAAAAGAAGAGAGCGATGGAAAGAAAGCAAGAAGATGGCGGAGGAGAAGCGGGGATGGGTCATCTATCCAAGGGACATAACTCTTGAATGTGAGTTGCTTTTTTTAACCTAAATATTTTTTTAAACTAATTAAAAATTGTTTTAAGGTCTATATTTATGGTTGTTTAAAATATTATTTAACGGAAACAAATTGTTAATTACTGACTGTTCTTTTTAGAACAAACAGTTCTGCTAACCAACAAGTTAAATTACCAGACACACCTTGTGTGTGTGTGTGTGTGTGTCTGAGTACGCATATTTATGTTTGTGTGTGGGTATCTCCATATGTACGTGTGTGAGTGTATATATATGTGTCTATGTACGTATGTATGTGTGTGTACGTGTTCTGCCTGACACGGTTTTCAGAAACAAACCTCCACACACCAGTGTGATGGTGTACCAAGGCGTCGTTGTTTCAAACTTCTACCTCCCAGGCACTTGCTTCGATCAATCATTGACATTAAATGGGAGGATTAAATCACTAACATGCTATCTTTCAGAAAGCACAAGCAGACGGCCTGGAAGCCTCGATAATTAAACATTAGCTCAGTGGACGAGACATAAACATCGTGTGTGAGCAACATCAGATTTACTGAGGTATTTCACTGCAAATAGCCTTTGAGTGGCTCCTCTATAACATTGCAATGATCAACTCAGAGACACCAACGCTGGTCTAAAATGGTAGGAATAACAAACAGCGGTTTGGTATCACTAATATCAAACCAGCCCGACTCTCACAGAACTGTTTAAACAAGAACTATGCAGAAAAGGAAGAAACCAAACGAAGGAGACTAAAATGTTGTCAAAAACTTTTATTTGCACCTCTGTTTATTGAGGGTTGCTGATAGAGCCCCATCTATTGAAAGCTGTTTGGGAAGGCTCTCGAAAGACTAGTGAGGGACAATGACTTTCAGAAGAGCCAGAGTTTAGTCTATACCATATTGTTTAAAGTATATGTTTACAAATACAAAAAAATACTTAAAACTGTATGAAGTTAATATTCTGAAATGCCATAAAATTCAAGGCATTAAGTTTATATATATATATATATATATAGTGAAAAAAATAAGTTCAAAAAGAACAATTCAAACTTTATGAGAGTTCCAAAAAGAGAGAAAGAATGATTTCTAATAAAGATTCATCATATTCATAAAAATCAGCCAGAGCAAGTAATAAAAATATGAAAATAATACTTGAAAAATTTCGTTATAGGTATAAATATACCATAAACGAGTATTAAAAAAAAATGGAGAAAAAAGATGTTG
>NC_068981.1:8475380-8478667 GCF_001194135.2 Octopus bimaculoides | reverse complement strand
TATATATATATATATATATATATATATATATATATATATATATTTGCACGCGAGTCAGCTAAGAGACCATAAGTCAGGGAGAAGATGCAATCCTATAACTCAGTAGAGTGTGTATATTATCTGAATTTTATTCTATTAAGTATCCATCACAGCTGGTCTTACTACTCGGTTTCACAAAGAGAATACTGTGGAGTGTTAGGTAACAATCCAATTATATAAATCTGCGCTCTTCAGAGTTAGCCGGTATGGAAAGAAATATGTCAACTGTAGTCGCCATATTCCCTTCCATATCGGCTAACTCTGATGAGCGCAGAGTTATATAATTGGATTGTTACCTAACACTCCATTGTATTCTTTATGTGAAACCAGTTGGTAAGATCAGCCGTGGAAGAGAATTAGACTAGATGAATTACAGTTTGGCTTCGTCCCAGGGAGAACACCACAGATGCTATTTTCATAGCTAGGCGACTGCAAATAGAAGGATTTAGCTAAGAACAAGTCATTGTACTTGGCATTTGTTGATCTAAAGAAAGTCTTCAACAAAGTAGCTCGCTCTCTGATATGGTGACCTGTGAGGAAGCTAGAGATAAATGAATGGCCTGTGAAAGCAGTACTGGCCATGTATAGGGGTGTTGTTAGTAAGGTAAGAGTTGGTCATGCGTACATTGATGTACAGGTAGGTGTCCACCAAGGATCGGTCTTCAGCCCCCTCGTATTCATCATTGTCTTCCAGGACATATTAGAGGAATTTAAGACTGGAAGCCCATGGGAACTATTATATGCTGATGATCTTGTCCTCGTAACAGAATTAGAAAAGAAATTCCGGGTGTGTAAGAGCAGTAATGTATTTATATGCAGTTAAATCTATGTCCAGTCATAGAGTGACCAATGGTTTCACATACATAAAGGGCTTATATAAATGAGAGTTTGGAGGGCTATATCATCCAGGTGGATACCATGGTGGCTCTCAGTTATGTTCCAGGTAACGGCTAACCACATTGATCAATATTTAACATATATGACCACTAATAGTTGTCAGTCACTCTGTAAATTCATCCAATAGGTAATTCCGTGTTCATTTCACTGTATGTCTGGAGTAAATATTAGCAATAATTACAATGATAGAGAACATGTAGACTTTCCTCTTGATTTATACAGCTTATTCTTATGACCATAATAATAAGCTGTATAAAATTGTAAACTAAGGGGAAATAAATTTTGAGGATGGACAAGTCTCCATGTTCTATCTATATTGTGATAATTATTGTTAATATACAAGGGAGTACCCCCAAAGAAACCGGAATTTTGCAATGTTATTCACTTAGTTTTCCATGCTTACACTTTTATCACCTTCAATGTAATCTCCATTTGAAGCACTCCATCAGTCCAGATGTGTTTTCCACTGTTCGAAGCAGTCTCAGAACTTTGGCGAAGTGATGCTTTTTAATGCCTCTGTTGTTTTTTTTTTTCTTCACCTCTTCCCTTTAGGGACTTTTTTTCATTTGGGGGAACAAAAAAAAATGTCACAGGGAGCAAGATTGGGGGAATAGGGAGGATGGATAAGTAGGGTCATGCCATTTTTGGTCAAAAACTATCTCACATTCAAGGTGGTATGTGCAGGTGCATTGTCGTGATGAAACCAGCACTCACCATTTTGCCAGAGGTTGGAGTGTTTCTGTCTCACCATGTCTCACAAAACACTTCAGAACTTCCAAGTAAAATGTTTGGTTAACAGTTTGAGGAACAAACTCTGTGTGGAGAATTCCTTTTGCATCAATGAAACAAATCAGCATCGTCTTCATAACGGACTTCTCTTGATATGTTTTTTTGGGGGGGGTTTCGTGACATTGAATGCTTCCTTTGCCTTGATTGCTGCTTCATTTCCAGGTCATAGCTGTAGCACCAGCTGTCATCACCAGTGACGACCTTCGGAAAAATGTCTGGATCAACCTCCAACTGTTTTTTCAGTTCACGACATGCATTCAGTCCTGACTGCTTTTGATCTTCCGTGAGCAAACGAGGCACAAATTTTGATGTAGCTCTTTTCATTTGCAATTCCTTGCTCAAAATTTGTTGGCAGGAGCTCCAGGACTCACCAGTCATATCAACAAGTTTGTCAATGGTTCAGTGAGTTTGTCATGGTTCATGAAATTTTCATGATGTTTTTATTCGTTCAGGAGGTCAAAGGTCATCCTGAACAAGGTTGGTCTTCAAACAACAAGTGACCATCTCTAAAGCATGGAAACCACTCGTAAACTTGTGCTTTGCTCAAGGCAGCGTTCTTGTAAGTTGTTTCAAGCATGACAACTGTTTTGGCTGCTTTTTTTCCCCAGCAGGAAATAGAATTTCACACAAGCACGTCGTTCCTTTATTTCAATCATTGCAAAAATTGACAAACAGGGGAGAAGCACTGCCAAACAATGATGCACCATGTGGCAGCACAACTTCACTCATTGAAGCCGGTAAGCAGACTGATGCCTGAAGGTTGCATCAAGTGACTTCTAGCAGCAAAAGTCTGAACTACAACTGGCTTGCCCCACAGAAAACATTTCTGGTAACTTTTGGGTACCCCCTCACTCCTGTGCAGGTGGCATGTAAAATACACCATTTTGAGTGTGACCGTTGCCAGTACTGCCTGACTGACCTTCATGCCACTGGCATGTAAAAGCACCCACTACTCTCTCGGAGTGGTTGGCGTTAGGGAGGGCATCCAGCTGTAGAAACTCTGCCAGATCAGATTGGAGCCTGGTGCAGCCATCTGGTTCACCAGTTCTCAGTCAAATCATCAAACCCATGCTAGCATGGAAAGCAGACGTTAAATGATAATGATGATGATGATGATGATATATACATTAAAAGATGAAAGTGTATATATATATATATATATATATATATATATATATATATAAGAAAAGAGGAAGAGCCTCGAGAAGAATAAGGCTTAATATATTCAAATCATACCATTTTGCAGTGTAATTCTTCAGGGATAACAGGGTGTATAAATAAAAATAAAGTAAAGTAAATATTTTACCATAATGGGATATGCCATTAGGTCTAGAAAAAGAGGGAATGGTAGTGCCATCATGTTTAGAAGTATTCATAATAGTTCCCAAGATTATGTTAATAGTACTAATTAATAGTTTATCCTAATAAAATGGCCATTAGTTAATTACAGTTATTTACTTACTGATATATTCTAAAGACCAACCACCTGTAATGGGATTGACCCAAGTCCAGCTTTCAAATTGGTCAGAAGACTGTTATACAAGTAGATCTAAATAAAAAAG
>NC_068981.1:8462112-8470184 GCF_001194135.2 Octopus bimaculoides | reverse complement strand
TTATATGCACACTAACATATAAAGTTGTATGTACATATGCGCACTTAGGTAAATGTATGCATACACACACATATATATGCTGACATATGTACGTACACATACGTATGTATGTATACACTCACATACATACACAGTTGCAGAGATCAGAACATATATCATATATACAGACATATGCAAATATACACATGCAAATGCGAATATATGCATGTATGCGCTGATATAGGACATGTACATACAAACAAATATGCAGCTATATGCACATATATACGCATACAGAGGTAAAAAAGAATAAAACATCCAAATGAATAGTATAACAAATAATAATAATAATAATAATAATAATAATAATAATAATAATAATGATAATCATGATGATGATGTTGGAAATATAAAGCATATTTATGAGATGTTTATAGAAACATAGATATGTTAACACGCATGTACACACACACACATGTACACACACACACATGCACACACACACATGCACACACACTCATATGTATATATATATATATATATACACATATATATATATATACATATGTGTGTGCGTGTGTGTGTAAAGGAAACTGTTTTGGGAGGAGGTTATGGAAGAGTGACAGTGATAGTTCCATGTTGATTGTTGGGTGGAAACATTATGAGTAGTGGTGATAGGATGGCCATAAAAATATGTCATAGAGAAAGAAAGGGTGAGACAGATAGAAACAGATGGTGGTGGTGGTGGTGGTGGTAGTAAGAGAGGTGAATGTCAAGTAAAGTTAGACAAGGTGGAAGAGAGAATGAGGACTAGGATGAGAGAGTGAGAGGTGAGAGTGGAGGACAGATCTGATGCTACTTCCAAATAGACTGGTGTGGGGTGATGGTGGGGGAGAAGGAGCATGGTAATGAGGAGTGGTAGGAGTTTAAACTGAGACATATGGGTAGGCTCATGTGTGTTTAAGTATGTACACAGGTGGTGGTGGTGGTGAGGTGGATCGATGAAGTGATAAAATGAGTGTATATCATCATCATCATCATCATCATGTCATGTCCGTTCCCCATACTGGTATGGGCTGGATGGTTTCGTTGGAGCTGGTAAGGCCAGGGGCTGCACCAAGCTCCATATGTCTGTTTTGGTAGGGTTTCTATGGTTGGATGCCCTTCCTAATGCCAACCACTTTACAGAGTGTGGCTGGGTGCTTTTTATGTGACACCGGCGCTGGAGCGAGTCGGTGGGGGACTGGCATCGACCATGTTCAGATGGTGCTTTTTATGTGCCACTGGCATTGACTCACGCTTGAATGGTACTTATTATGTGCCACCAGCACGAGTGCCTGTCTAGCGGCACTGGCAATGGCCACAACTACAATTTCCATTTTGATTTCGATGCACTCAGCCCACTCTGCAGGGTGGTTGGTGCTAGGAAGGGCATCCAACCATAAAAACCAAAACAGACGCAGAAACCTGGTACAGACAAAGGCGGAGAGCTGGCAGAAACGTTAGCACGCCGGGCGAAATGCTTAGCGGTATTTCGTCTGCCGTTACGTTCTGAGTTCAAATTCTGCCGAGGTCAACTTTGCCTTTCATCCTTTCAGGGTCGATAAATTAAGTACCAGTTATGCACTGGGGTCGATGTAATCAGCTTAATCCCTTTGTCTGTCCTTGTTTGTCCCCTCTATGTTTAGCCCCTTGTGGGCAATAAAGAAATAAGAAATCTGGTGTAGTCTTCTACCTGGCCGGCCCCTGTCAAACTGTCCAACCCAGGTCAGCATGGAAGGTGGACATTAAATGATGATTATGATGATGATATATACATACATATATATATATATATATATATATATACACACGTTTATACGTACCAACCTCTTATCCCACTTCCTCTCTATCTCCTCTCCTGATTCCCCTCTCCCACCCACCTTGTTTCTTCTGTTACCAATGGTTTCTTTTCTTCAACTCCTTCATTGACTGTGTGGTTAAGAAGTTGGCTGCTCAACCACATGGTTCTGGGTTCATTCCCACTGCATGGCACCTTGGGGGGCATGTGTCTTTTACTATACCCTTAAGCTGACTAAAACCTTCCGAGTGTGTGTGTGTGTGTGTGTGTGTGTGTGTGTGTGCGTGCGTGTGTCTCCTTCTTTTCACATCATGTCATACTTGTAAACAAACTTCCCCATCATACAGGTGAGGTTGTTCATTTCCAGTCTTCCATGAAAACATGTCTAGTTATGGAGAAATAGTACCTCGGTTGGAAACAGGTGATGGCTGGTGACAGGCAGAGCATCCAGTGACAGAAAATCTGCCTTGGTGAATTCCATCAAATCCATGTAAGCATGGAAAAATGGATGTTGAATTGATGACCAGGGTGATGAGGATGATGATGAGGATGATGATGATGGTGGTGATGACAATGATGATGGTTGGTGAGTCTCTCTACTTTTATGGCAACCCCTTTTGTGCTGGTGCCACAATGATTCTACTGACTAAATAAGGATGTAGGGTCAAGGGGATCTTTTAGAGTTGCCTGGGGCATAGCAATGCCCCTCCAGGGCCAGTACCCTTATAAGGCATCCTTATAAAGTACACTCAGTGAAGTGGTTGGTGTTAGATACAGCATCCTGCTGTGGAGATACAAATAAAAAAAAGGGAACTTATGAGTGAAATGTGGTTCTCGAAGCCATCTTGGAGAAAAATATGTTTAACTGATGCCAGAATGGAAAGGGAGTCTAAAGCAATAAGGAAGATGATGATGATGATGTGTGTGTGTGTGTGTGTGTTTGATCAGGTCAAACAGCATCCTCCATTTTCTACAGCAATCCAAGCGACGCAACTTATGGTTGATTTGTCTTTTCTTCTTCATGAAGGTTTTGGTTTATTTTGTCTGTTGTCAGCAGAAATGTCAGCAGTAATAGAGAATGAAGAATAAAATGAAGAAGAGAAAGAAAAGAAATAAGAAAAAGAAGGAGATGGAAGTGGGTGGGGGAGAAGAGGAAGAAAAATTGATGATAAATGAAGAGAATTGGGTCTCAATTCCAATTTGCTTCCAACATTTCTTTATGAGAATTGGTCTCCCTTCAGGGAATTTATTACATCGCAGTCACAACTACATTCCTGTTGCAGGAACATGAGAAATAGTAACAGTGATGACAACTTACAGAAAACCTGCAATGACGATTCTAACATTGACTCAAGAATTGGTGCTGCGTACATTCCATTTACCATTTTTATTGCTTCAGACTAATGACATGTCACTAATGCAATCAATAAATCATCATCATCGTCATCATCATCATCATCGTCATCATCATCATCATCGTCATCATCATCATCATCATTGTCGTTGTCGTCATCATCGTCATCATTTAACATCCATGTTCCATACATATTAAATGACAATGCTATACACAGACACACATACGTATATAGGTTTCAAAATTAAACAAAAAAAAAAACAAACGTAAAGCAAAAAATACAAACGCAGGTGAGGGAAAAACAAATGAGGTGGATTAGTTTGACGTGCAGGAAAAAATAGAAGAGTCTTTGATGTTTCGAACCTAAACTCTTTGACAGAAAGGATTGAGGAGAGAAAACAGATGGAAACGGAGAGAAAAAAAAAAAAACGTTTGGATGACTGTTGCACATGTTCAGTTGACCAGAAAGAAGAAGAAAACGGCTGAATATGTATGTGTGTGTGTGTGTGTGTGTGTATGTATGTATGTATGTATGTATGTATGTATGTATCTATCTATCTATCTATCTATCTATCTATTTCATCGTCATCATCATCGTTTAACGTCCGCCTTCCATGCTAGCATGGGTTGGACGATTTGACTGAGGACTGGTGAACCAGATGGCTGCACCAGGCTCCAATCTGATTTGGCAGAGTTTCTACAGCTGGATGCCCTTCCTAATGCCAACCACTCCGAGAGTGTAGTGGGTGCTTTTACGTGTCACCCGCACGAAGGCCAGTCAGGCGGTACTGGCAACGGCCACGCTCAAAATGGTGTATTTATATATATATATATATATATATATATATATAAATGTATAAATGATGGTTCACTCGTAGTTTGTGACACTGCAAAAAAGAGACTTGGAAGTGTCACTATGAAAGGCTGAGAACTCATGGCAGAAGGAGAGTTTATCGAATGTGGATCCAACAGAGGGATCAGCAATCCAAATAGACAGTAACGTTGTAGACAAAACCATGAAAGATATGAAGGTGAGGAAAGCCCCTGGCTCATCAGGAATAACCACTGAGATGCTTAAAATATCTGGCGGTGCTGGTTATGGTCTAGTCATCCGTATACTTAATTGGGTGGTACAGAAAGGAGTCATACCCAATGACTGGTGTAACAGCACCTTAGTCAACAAAGGTAAAGGTGATGCTTTAGATAGAAATAATTATAGAGGTATCAAATTGTTGGATCAGGTGATGAAAGTCATGGAGAGGGTCATAGTTTAGATGAGTTGCAGTTTGGGTTTGTGCCAGGGGAGAAGCACCACTGATGCTATATTTCTGGTAAGTCAGTTGCAGGAGAAATATCTAGCCAAAGATAAACCTCTGTACTTGGCTTTTGTTGACATGGAGAAAGCTTTTGATATTTGCCCTCATCTTGTTTGTCGTTAACACAGCCATCCTTCTCCTGTTCTTGCTGTCCCCTACTTTCTCTCTCTCTCTCTCTCTCTCCCTTGCTCTCCCCTCTCGCTAGGTAACCATGCATCTCCTTTACAGCAGCACACATCTTTCTTGTAAACTCCTCCCCCCCCCCTCTCTCTCTAGGTAACCATGTCCTTCCTCTTCAGCTGCACACCTGTTTCTGTCCTCATTCTTGTTAACACTCACTCTCTTTCCCTCTCTCTCTTCCTCTCTCTCCCTCCCTCTCTGTCTGGGTAACCATGGACCTCATCTACAACAAGACATCTATTTCTGTCTCTCTACCTCGTTATAAACTTTCATCATCAAACACAAGATCACCTCCTCCAATGCCCCCACCCCTCTCAGAGATTCCTTGTCTTGCAAAGTCACTTGGTGACCCTACCAGTGCAGGTGCCTCTTAAAACGCATCCAGTCCACACTGTAAAGTGGTTGGCATCTGGAAGGGCCTCCAGCTGTAAAAACCTTGCCAAAACTGACCTCGTCTGTGCAAGTGTCACGTAAAAAGCACTCAGCCCATTCTACGGAATGGTTGGCATTAGGAAGGGCATCCAGCTGTGCGAAACCATGCCAAAAGAGACACAGAAGCATGGCACAGGCTCCTGCCTGTGCCATCTCCTGTCAGACTGTCCAACCCATGCCAGCATGGAAAGAGGATGTTAAACGAGGATGATGTATGTATGTAAGTATACACACTCGCACACACACATAAAATGAGAGTGTAAAACTTTTTGCCTCCTCCTCCTCCTCCTCCTCCTCATCATCATCATCCTCATCATCATCATCATCATCATCATCATCATCATCATCACCACCACCACCACCACCATCATCATCATCAACAACAACGACAACTTACTAGAAGCAAAAAGTTAGTACTAACTGTAGTTAACACCCCACCCCGCTTCCTTCTTTGTATGGGGAGGGGGGTTTCATTTTCTTTTCTTTTTTTTTTGTTCACAAAATGAAAGAATTCCAGAAAATCTCGACTCACCAACTGACTTATCTCTCTATTTTCTGAGATTGTCAAAAAAAAGCTAAATGTCAAGAATCTTCTGGAAAGAGGGAAATGGTTTCAATTAGTGAAATTGGTCGTTATCTTCTCACTTGTAGGTATTACTCAACATTAGTTGTTTATTAGTCTTTATCTTCATCATTAGATGCTGCGCTTGTGATTGTTCTTGTTGATGTTGTCATCTTGAACGCCTCCTCTTTCTTATTCTTCCTCTTCCTCCACCTCATCACAATCATCATCATCATCAACATTGTGTTATATGACTAGAAGAAAAGTACAAAATAACCACTGTAAGAGTACATTAGTACACACACACACACACACACACACACACACACACACACACACCTTATCTTTGTATCAATATTTGAATACTTTCACATGTTCTCAGCAGTGCCAGGAATAAAATATAAAACTAACTTCCATCTATAATGATAAAAGCAAAATTCTGTCTGTCCGTCTGGGACCCCTGTATTTCAGTCTATATTTCCTCTACATAGACATATTATACCTTTTTGGAATCAGAATGATCCAGCATCGGTTGTCAAGCGATGTTGGGAGGGACAAACACAGACACACAAACATATACACACACATACATATATATATATATATACATATATACAACGGGCTTCTTTCAGTTTCCATCTACCAAATCCACTCACAAGGCTTTGGTCAGCCCGAGGCTATAGTAAAAGACACCTGCCCAAGGTGCTATGCAGTGGGACTGAACCCAGAACCATATGGTTTGTAAGCAAGCTACTTACCACACAACCACTCCTGCGCTTTTCTAAAGAAAGACTTGTCAGTATGTCATATGCGAGGTTACCATAGGCAGAGCAGTAAATAAGGTTTAACATCCAGTATTTGGAGGAAATCTTTTAGGGTTTTAGTTATGTGTCATTAACTAACAAGAGATTCGTATTACAGTGTTTCAGAGTGTAAAACAGATAAAGTTAGTGTAGTTACTATTGACTTTCAAACTAACACAGATTAACATTTTGGTCGAACAGGTTGGGTCTCTCAGGTGAAAGGCAAAAGGGGGAAGACATGAAGAAGAGGGGTGAATATACCCAACAAGATGAAATGGAGAGTTTGCAGAAAGTAAGTTTGAAGGAAGAAAAGTGTTTGTAAAATCTCTTCTAGAGACAATGAAAAGATAGCATTGAAAGCAGGGAATTGGTGAGGATGTGTTTCAGGATGGTGGAATTAGTTTGGAAATGAATGATTGTTTTTTTGAATAATGCTTGTATTCTTTGTCCAGCCTGCTGTTGCCATTTGTAAGAATATCATTTGAGTGAGGTGAATCTTTGCATTTTCTTTACTGTTTTCTTTAGGAATGAATTATTTTTAGATTCTGGAGTGAAAACTCAACAGTTGTGATACAATGTCATCACCAGCGTTATTGTCATCACCACCACCACCACCACCACCACCACCACCACCACCATCAGCATCATCATCAAACACTTGTCAGCGCCACTTTCGTTCAAACAGTCTGCTAGACACCATATTGCTACTTGAGGCAATTCTTTCTCATCTCATCTACAAGAGACATAATTCTAAGATCTGACCTCATCCCTTCTAACACTTACACATACTCACATATATGTGTACACACATACATATGAATATATATGCACATACATACACACATCTCTCTCTCTCCCTCTCTCATATATATATATATATACATATATATATATATCATCATCGTCATCATCATCATCCTCGTTTAACATCCTCTTTCCATGCTGGCATGGATTGGACAGTCTGACAGGAGATGGCCAGGCAGGAGCCTGTGTCATGCTTCTGTGTCTCTTCTGGCATGGTTTTTTTTACAGCTGGATGCCCTTCCTAACACTAACCATTCTGTAGAGTGGACTGAGTGCTTTTTATGTGACACTTGCACAGACAAGGTCAGTTTTGGCATGGTCTTTACAGCTGGATGCCCTTCCAGATGCCAACCACTTTACAGTGTGGACTGGAGGTGCTTTTTAAGTGGCACTAACATATTCTTTTATCATTTATTTGTTTTAGCCATGTGGCTGTGTTCATGCTGGAGCACCACCGTGGTTTTGCACCGCTACTTATGATTACTTATGATTATCATTTGGCTGATTTCATCAGGCTGGCGGGCAGGAGGGGTGGGGGGCTTCATGCCACCACTCCCATATGTGCCTTTGTCCCAACTGTTGGCCCATTTGGTGTGTGAGGGATTTGATTCTTATATATATGAAGAGCATAGGCTTGAAACGTACAAGACTTTCTCACCTTCCCAAGCGTCAAACTAATACGCCTGCCTGTTGTTCATAGACCTGTCTTCGTCTTTTGCTTTTCGGTAAATTTAAAGTATATATATATACACATATATATATATATGTTTATATGTATATATATATATATATATATATATAT